>NC_142795.1:17908996-17946668 GCF_049724085.1 Artemia sp. Qi Xiang Cuo
TGACAACGCTTTCTATAAAAACCTTATATGCCCCCAGGGCATAACATAAAACCCTTGCCCTCAGGGTTGTGGGGGAATGTCCTCCTCAAAAATATATTTTATATCTGGAAATCAACTACGCTGAACAATCGAATGAGCACTTTTTGAAGTTTCTACGACAACTCCTTCGATACGAAGTGCCCGGGTATGAAGAAAAAAAAAAAAAAGAACCACATTGTGCCCACATCATAGGCAGTGCTAGCGCGCTGCCTATGATAACATAAATGAAAGACACAAATAACATAAACTTTGATAAGCGGTCATCATAAAACACTTAAATGGAACCTAATAATGGTAAAATGCTTGGAAATACGGTCATTGAAAAAAAAACCTTAACACTTTGAAAAAACACTTGAATGAAACATTACATTTACTTTATACTGGGATTTCTTAATTTTTCTTTTAGTTAGCAAAATTTCCAAATACCTCGCTCTTCTACAAATAAACTGAGGCGACGCACTATTTAAGACACCTGAAAGCATCAACTCCTTTTGTCCAAACATTCTTTCCCTTATCGTAGAGAGCCCCTGGTACTGGCTCAAGCTATGCACCCAATAATCTTCTTTAACTCTGCAAAGCGGGCAAGTACATCTGTCTTCATTGGAACATCTTTCTGTAGAATATCTTTTAAATCTTGCGCTGATTGGCAGGCAATTAGCACTGGGCTGCATCACCAACGTCTGGTAAATTCAGCTTTAGGTAGAACTCCTGTCCATAAACCACCTTAACATCTTTATAAAACTTAATGTTTCTGATTTTCTTATCCCCTCACTCCATTTTTGGATCATTTGATTCTCTAGTCCTATCTAAATCTCATTCTTCCAGTTTGTATTTATATCCATTGATCCTCTACCTTCATTCTAAACAAAAGAAAACCCTGTTTTGTCTAAAATTTCTGTTGTTTTTAGTAACCATGATCTTTTTCCCCTGCAAGAGTAAATCTTCTTAAGCTGCCTTAAGGAACCCGTTGCTCGGTAACTGGACGACTCTCAACCAAAATTTAATCATTGAGACTAGTCTGTAATTTTTTAGTGGCCATATACCTAGAAAGAATTGTTTTCTGACTTCAAGCTGTCCAAATACTTTACCCCCTCCCCCTCTTATGTGCAAGTATATAGCCCAAATTATATATTTCCCATATATTCTGTCTCTTGTCTTTGTCTTCGTAACTAACGAAGAAACCGACATGTTCCCGAGTTAATCACAGCGGAAACTTGAGTGAGTGGCGCATAATACATAAGTACCAAAATTCCTTTCTCATACGGAAATGAATAATAACACTGAAATAAAATTCTTAAATGTGGAAAGCCTTATTTTCCGCGGAAGGGGATGGGTGTTTTCGGGGGGGGGGGGGTTATTTTCCGCGGGGTGAGGGGTATTTTTCTCGGGGGATATTTTCCGTGGAGGGGGTATTTTCCGCAGGGGGGGGTATTTTCCGTCGGAGGTATTTTCCGGGGGGTATTTTCCGAGGGGGGTATTTTCCGGGGGAAGTAATCACTGGGGGAGATAAACGCCTAGAACCCTTTTCATGTAAGTTTTGTTTCTAAACTTCTGTTTCTTTTACAGTTTTGGTAACTAATGACACGAGTCGCTCTTTGCTTATAGTTTGTTCCCATGAACTGTTTTAAACTAGCGTAAAAAAAGCATAGAACCTCTTTATTTTCTCATCCATACCTAACTCAAAATTTGTGAGGGTTCTAGTTGTCTTTTGCATGGATTTTTTTTACGTGTTTGACCAACAGTGCAGAAATAGGTGTTCTAGATGTTTGGTTGAGAGCCAGATCTACTAGTAAATGTTTGGAGTAACAAACTTGGAATTTGCTAGCTCGACGTCGAGGTCTAGAATTCAAATCCTTAAAGCTGGCAACAGTCAATTCTAGATCAGGCATCTTTCCGACAGGATGTAGCATCATTACGTAGCACTCTGATATAAATTACACTGAAGTTAGAAAAAAGGGCATATAGTGTATATGCCCTAGTTAGAAAAAGGACATATAGTTAGAAAAAGGGCATATCGTGTATAGTGTAAAGATAATATATGACAGCAGGCAATAATTAGTGTCAAAGAAAAACGACCGAATAATTTCACTATGCAAGTCCTGGCTGGCATGTGTAATTAACAAAGAAATAAAAAGTAGAATTGAAAAGTGAAAACGGAAAGTAATTTCTTACTTAGAAAACCGACGCCAAAAAAAGCATGCAATTTCTTCATTGTCCCAATCTGCCTCACCATCCGGTAGTTTATAGCATTGCTTCCTCGTCAAATCTGCATAATACCAGAGTAGCTGGTTAAGGCCTAAAAAAGAAAAATGAGCAAATGAGCAAATGAGCAAATTTTCAGGTCTGGAAACCGTATAAAGAGCATACTTACGTATTACACATTAAGATTAAATCCTGTACTTTAGAGTTTCTGTTTCTATAGACAAGTGCCTCTATTTATTGTTTTTTTTGTTGTTATTTTTTTCTGTATGTTTTTATTTTTTTAATTTTTCCTGTGAAATCTTAATTTTGATATGCGGAATATATTTGAAGCACCATTTTGATTTGGCAATATTATATAGAGGAAAAAGAGTGAGGTTATGATTTATAGGTGTTTTATTTTTTGTATTTTGATTTTCTGGTTGTTGGATTAATAAAATCTTTTCTTATCTTGTCTTTACATTAAACAGAAAAAAACACGTTCTTTCAGCTGAAAGTAAGGAACAACATTAAAACTTAAAACGAAAATAAATTATTTCGTATAATATGCCTCTTTGTCACGTCAAAGTTTTTCAGTATATTTTTTTAAGCCTCTGATTTTAGTTAATTGTGTTTTAGGAATCTTTCTTAAAGAATTGGGACAAGAGGTCAAACTTTAGGGTAAAGAGCGGGGTATTAAGAAAGGAGCAGCCCCCTCATACGGAATAATTTTTGTTCGTTTTAAGTTTTAATATTGCTCCTTACTTTCAGATGAAAAAAAAACTTTCAGTTTGTTTTTGTTTTTGTTTATTTGACTTGTGGTCGCTTTTCATATAATATCAGAAAATCCATCTTCCCTCCCATGGAAAATCCCCTTGATGGGAAATGAAAAGTTTTCCCGCGGAGCATTTACCCAGGGAGAATTTGTCCTGGTAATAATTCCCCTGGAAAATTTCTCCTGGTGATAACTCCCCCATAGAAAATATCGCCGGGGAAGAATCATCCCCCCATGAAAAAATCTTACAGAGAATTCCAACACCACTGAAAATATCCCCCGGTCAATTTCTCCAGAACATCTCCACATTATAGGCAGCACAATAGCGCTGCCTAAGTAAAGAACGATGTGGGCACAATGTATTATTTGTTTAGTTTTTTTTTTTTGGGGGGGGGGGGCACATCGTATCGTAGGAGTTGCCGTAAAAAAAAATTTAAAAAGGGCTGATTTGATTGGAAATTGGAAGGGCTTGTGCCCTTTTTAATAGTCAAAAGTGATTGGAGGTTGTAAGTTAAGCCCTGGGGGCATATAAGGTTTATAGAAAGCGTTGTCGTAGAAACTTCAAAAAGGGCTTATTCGAGGGCTATTGCATTTTTTAATATTCGAAAGTAATGGGAGGGAGAATCATCCCCCCCCCCAACGCCCATCATTTCCCCAAACACTTCCGATCAACATTTTGATATGACCATTTTGTTCAACGTAGTTGAAAGGTCTGGAAATTATGTCTTTGAGGATGACAACCCCACTTCCCCCCCCATAGCCCCCAGGACAAGGGTCGTAAGTTATGTCCTTGGGGCATAGAAGGTACTTATGGAGAGTGTTGTCATGGAAGCTTCAAAAACGGATCATTCGATTGAAAATTAAGAGGACTAGCGCCTTTTTTATTCGTCGAAAGTGTATCAGAGGGCAAATGACTCCCCCAATGGCCATCATTTCCCCAAACACTTCCAATAAAAATTTTGAAATAGCCATTTTGTTCAAAGTATTTGCAAGGTCCGGAAATTATGTCTTTGAGAATAACAAATCCGCCCAGCCTTCAGGGCAAGGGTTGTAAGTTATGCCATGGGTGCATATACGGTTTTTATAGAAAGCGTGGTCATATAAATTTCGGAGGGGGCTCATTGTATCAGACGCTCTAATACTCTTTTTAAGAGTCAAAGTGATCGGAATACAGCTACCCCCCCTCCGCATACACACGTCGTATTATCCCAAAATGGATCTAATAGAAATTTTGAGATAGCCTTTCTATTCAAAATAGTCTAAATATCATATAACAAGGCTTTTGGGGTTGAAACAAACTCCAGATTAGGGGCAAGGGTTATAAGCTATGCCCAGGGGGTATTTAAGGTTCTTATGGAAAGGATGGTTGTTTAACTTTAGAAGAGGCTCATTTGGTTGAAAATTGGAAGTTCTAGTTCTTTTTTAAGCGTCAAAAGTGATTTAGGGCATTTAGCCCCCCCCCCTCTCCCCCACAGCCCCTCCTTTCACCTAACGCATCTAATTGAAATTATGAGATAGTATTTTTTTCAAAATAGCTCGAAGAACATATAATAATGTCCCTAGGGATGACACATCCCCCAGCGCCCTAGGGATAGGGTTGTAAGTTATTTTATGAGGGCATATAAGGTTTTTATAGAATGGGCAGTCGTATAAACATCAGATGGTGCTTATTTGTTTTGGAATTGGAAGTTATAATGCCCTTTTTAAGAGTCAAAGTGATTTGAGAGAAAACAGCCACCTTCCCCCTCCACGCTCATCATTTGCCTGAACACCTCCAATCTAGATAATTTCGGAGACCTCACTGCCTTTCCATGATGATAAATAAAAGTTTCAAATAGGGATAAAATCATTTTAACAGACAGCGATGATGATAACAGTGATAGAAATTCACAAAAATACCAGATATTTCGGTCAGATATGCAGTGACCGTCATCAGTAGTAAACCTAAACTTGTATTTAGGTTATACATAATTTCTATCACTGTTATCATCATCACTGTCTATTAAAATGATTTTGTCCCTATTTGAACTTCTATTTACCTTCAATCTAAATTTGGAGATAATGATTTTATTCATCGTAGTTGAAGATTTCGGAAATTATGTCAGTGAGAAAGCCCCCCCCCCCTACAGCTCTCAGGGAAAGGGTTGAAAGTTATGCCCTTGGGGCATATAAGGTTCTTACAGAAAGGGTGGTCGCATATGCTTTGGAGGGGACTCATTAGATTGATAATCATAAGTTCTAGCGCCCCTTTTAAGAGTCATAGTGATCAGAGCACAGCTACCCCCTCCCTACACACACACACACACACACACACACACACAGACCCGTCATGTTTTCCTGAGATGTGTCCAATAGATATCTTAAGACAGTCCTTTTATCCAAAATAGCTCAAATATCAGATAACAAGGCTTTTGAGGTTGATACAAACCCCCAGATCCTGAAGGCAAGGGTTGTAGGTTATACCCCTGAGGAATTTCCCTTCTAAGACCGTCCTGGGTTCTATTTCCCTTTTAAGAGTCAATAGTAATGGAGGTCCCCCCCCCATCCCAACCAACTAATTCTCTTTTCACCAAATGCATCTGATTGAAATTTTGCGATGGCACTTTTGGTTAAAATAGTCCAAAGAACATATAACAATGCTTCCAGGGTTTGTACAACCCCCAGAGCCCTAGGGCAAGGGTTTCAAGTTTTGTCCTGGGGTCATATAAGGTTTTTGTGGAAAAGATGGTCGTATTAAATTCAGATGGTTCTCATTTGATTTTAAATTGGAAGTTATAGTGCCCTTTTTAAGAGTCAAAGTGATCTGAGAAACCCTCCCCCACCCCACGCCCATCATTCCCATAACAAATATCCAAACAAAGTTTTGAGACACTAATTTTTTCAGCATTAATGAAAGGTTCGGTTTTTTAGAGTTTCGGTTACTATTGAGCCGGGTCGCTCCTTACTTACAGTTCGTTACCACGTTTGACAAAAACTGCAATCTTACAGGTATAGCCTAGAAAAACAAATTAGGTTAGGTTATTGTTTTGTTCTGCTCATTTGTGATTGTTTCAGTGCTTTGAAACATTACTATACGGTTCATGGCAACGAATTGTAAGTATGGCACGACTCGGCTCAATTGTAACCGAAAACCTAAAAAACATAATTTTTATATCAATAGATACGTCATAGGAATTGGATTTTCATGACGATTCCAAATACATAAGATTAATTAAATTTAGTGTTGCCTATCAAAAGCTGCGAGCCTGAGAAAAACTACCTGATTTTGAAAAAGGGAGAAACGCCCCCCAAAATTCAAGGAATCTTAATGAGCATCTCAGCATCAGATTCAGCGTATCAGAGAACCCTACTGCAGAGGTTTCAAGCTCTCATCAGCGCAAATGTGGAATTTTGTATTTTTTGCCAGAAGAAAGATCAAGGATGCGTGTTTATTTTTTTCCCAGGGGTGATCGTATCGAACCAAAGGTCCTAGAAGATCGAAGAGGGCACTTTCGAACAGAAATTAAAAGTTCTAGTGCCCTTTTTAAGTGACCAAAAAGTGTGAAGGGTATCTAGTCCCCCTCATACGCCTTTTTCCTTGAAAGTCGTTAAACCAAAATTTTGAGGTAGGCATTTTGTTCAGTATAGTTTAAAGGTTTAATAACTATGCCTTTGGTGGTGACCTGACCCCCCAGAGCTCCTAAGGAAAGGGCTGAAAGTTATGAAATTTGCCCATTGCTTACGTGTAGTATTTGTTATCGAGAAGTATACAGACACTTTTCGGGAAGGGGAGAATTTTCTGCTGGGGGGGGGGGGGCTTCCACGGGGAGAATTTTCCGTGGGAAGAAAAGTTTCGGGGTGAGCTTTCCAGGGAAAATTTTACATTGGGGGAATTTGACAGAATTCCTATACGAAATTCTTTTTATTTGCCTGACTTTCTCTTTGCCGACTCAATTTTGCGTTTGGAGATGTTCCAGGAGAATTGTCCAGGGGAAATTTTGAGCGAAGTTGGAATTATTTGGGGGATTTTTTCTTGGGGGGGTTTCTTGGGGGGGGGGGCCAGAGAAATTCTCCTTGGTGGAAACTTCTGGAGAAGAAATTCTCCATGGGAAATTTTCCTTTGGGGCAACTTTCTACTGGGTGGGGGAGGGGATTTCCGAGGAAAATTTTCCACGGGAGGGGGTATTTCTGGTATGGTTTGAAAAATAATTAGAATTTACAGTATTTTTCAAATGAAAGTATGTTGAGGACAGTTATTCATGGGGAATCTTCCGCAAGAAATTTTACAGAGGGAATTTTCAGCGAGAATAAATTGTCCGAAGAGAATTTTTTTTTTGGGGGGGGGGGGTATTTTACGTGGAAGAAACTTTCTAGGAAATCTGGAGGGGGCCAGATTTCCCGGTATTGTTCGAAAACGATCAGAAATTGAAATAAAAAAAGCTTTTCAACTGAAGGTAAGGAGCAACATTAAAACTTAAAACGAACAGAAACTATTCTGTAACTGAAGGGGTTGCCTCACCCCCTCAATATTTTTCTTTTTATGCTAAGGTTTGACTTTTTGCCCCGTTTTATTTAGAAAGACTCCTGACAGACAAGGGTCATTTAATTAGAATAAGAAAGTTTTTTAAAAGTGCAATAAAATTTTAGCATGAAAAGCGAGGTATTGAGGAGTGGTTCAACCCTTTCACATTCGGAAAAATTTTCTGTTGGTTTAAGTTTTAACGTTGCTCTTTACTTTCGGTAAAGAGCAACGTTTTTTTTATTTAATAACCATAAAAAAATAATTATTTGAAATACATGTTGTACTTCAAATAATTATTTCTACTTTTCTAATTATTTTTAATTTCTCTTTCTTACTTTTTACTGATCGAAATTACTTTTCTTAGAGTTTTCATTTCTATTAGAGGAAATTGAAGATTTCTACTGCGATTCTATTGAAAAAATTCATATATTAATCGTAAAGATGTAAATATATACATATTAAAGGTATTTGACTCTATATACTAAACTAAAACTACAAAACATAAAAAAACACACAAGAAAACACTAATCTAATCTTAAAGTCTCAAAAAAAAAGAACACTAATCTAATCTCAAATGAAGAAAAATGATCACAAACCAATGATCACCAACAATGAAATTTCTAATCTCCTAGTTCTTAAAAAAAAAAATAATAACGTGGTTTCTAACGTACTTATTACTCACTACTAAATTCAGACTAAAAGGAAAGCTAAGAACAAAAGGAAAGCTAAAAGGAAAAAAAGGAAAGCTAGTTCAGATAAATCCAAAGACAAAAACATTATCTTTGTCAAACAGTTCGTGGTAACGAACTGTAAGTAAGGAGCGACTCGGCTCAATGGTAACCGAAACTCTAGAAAACGGGTTTTTGATACAAATAGATATATCAAAAGAATCAGATTTCAATGCTGACTTCAAATATATAACTTTCATCAAGTTTAGTGCTACCCATCAAAAGTTACGCGCCTGAGAAAATTTGGCTAATTTTCGAAAAAGGGGGAAATACCCCCTAAAAGTTATAGAACCTTAATGAAAATCACACCATCATATTCAGCGTATAAGAGAACCCTACTGTAGAGTTTTCAAGCACATATCAACAAAAATGTGGAATTTTCCATTTTTGCCAGAAGAAAGATCACGGTTGGGTGTTTTTTTTTTTTTTTGTTTGTTTTTTTTTCCCAGGGGTGATCGTATCGACCCAGTGGTCCTAGAATATCGTGGGAGGGCTCATTGGAACGGTAATTAAAAGTTCTAGTGCCCTTTTTAAGTGACCAAAAAGAATGGAGGGCAACTAGGCCCCCTCCCACGCTTATTTTTTTCCCAAAGTCACCCGATCAAAATTTTGAGATAGCCATTTTGTTCAGCATGGTCGAAAATATGATAAATATGTCTTTTAGGATGACTTAATCCCGCGAAGTTCCCAGAGGGAGGGCTAAAAGTTATGAACTTTACCCTATGTTAACATATAGTATTGGTTATTGGGAAGTATACAGAAGTTTTCAGGAGGTTTTTTTTTCTGGAAGTGGGAGGGAAGGGTGGGTCGGTGGTTATGTTGGAGGATCTGTTCATGAAGGACGTTTTTATGGGGGAAGGGAAATTTCCATGAAGGGGGCGCCGGACTTGCCAGCATTATTTATTGGTTATTGGGAAGCATACAACCATTTTCAGGAAGGATTTTTTCTAGAGGGGGGGGGGCTAGAGGAGGGGGTTACTCTGGAGAATATTTACGTGGAGGATGTTTCTTTGGGGTAAGGGACATTTCTATGAAGGGGGCGCCGGATTTCCAAGCATTATTTAAAAAACGATCAGAAATTAAATAAAAAAAACAAGTTTTTTCAACTGAAATGTAAGAAGGAATATTAGAACTTAAAACGAACAGAAATTATAACGTATGTGAGGGGGTTCTCCCCCAAGTCAATACCTCGCTCTTTACGCTACAGTTTTTTAGTGCTTTTAAAAGAGCTATCTATTCAAATTAAACGGCCTTTGTGATTCAGGGGTTTGTGAATCAATTTTTTTTTTAACTTTTAACGTAAAGAGCGTGGTATTTACTAAGGGGAGAACCCCTTCATATACGTAATAACATATACGTAATAAAAAAAAAACAATAAAAAAACAAGCGATACGGCTCAATGGTAATCGAAACTTTTAAAAACGGAATTTTGATGTCAATAAATGTATCAAAAGAATGTGTTTATAATGCTGATCCTAAATATATAAATTTTATTAAGTTTAGCATTACTCATCAAAGGCTACGAGCCTGAGAAAATTTACTCGATTTTTTAAAGAGGGGGGAAACATCCCCTACAAGTGAATGAATTTTAATGAAAATCACACTGTCAGATTCAGCGTATCAGATAACCCTATTACATAGGTTTCAAGCTCATATCTGCAAAAATCTGCAACTTTGTATTTTTTGCCAGAAGATAAATATACGAATATAGAAGTTAGTTACGCAATTTAATTTGTAAAGACATCCATTTAGCAAAAGAAAAGTAAAAATTTTATGCAAATAAAAGCTGCATTAACTAAAAAACGATCAGAAATTAAATAAAAAAAACAAGTTTTTTAAACTGAAAGTAAGGAGCGACATTAAAACTTAAAACGAACAGAAATTATTCCGTATATGAAAGGGCTGTCCCCTCCTCAATGCCTCGCTCTTTACTCTAAAGTTTGACTGTCTCACAAATTAATTTTATTAAACAATAAAAAACTCTAGTGCAAAGAGCGAGGCGTTGATGAGGAGATTGTCCCTTTCATATACGGAATAATTTCTGTTTGTTATATGTTTTAATGTCGCTCCTTACTTTCAGTTTAAAAAACTTGTTTTTTTTATTTAATCTCTGTCAAAGACAAAGGCATTCTATGGTATTACAGAAAAACAAATAGAAAATCAAGAGTGAAGTGAGAACAGGAAGTTTTCAGAAAACAGGAAGTATATAATTCTACGCCTCATTTCAAAGATGTGTCAGGCCTAAGGTAGTTCAAGGCATAATGTCTGATTATGGTTTTAAAATACTTTTAGGAATTGTAAGGAAGATGTTGGAAAATGATGTCTGTGTCAATTGTCTGTTTCAAAATAAATCTCCGTTAAAGGTCACTTCAGCCAACAATAATTCAATGTAGAAGGAACAATAAATGGTAAATAAATATGTTTGAATAGTAATCTAACAAGTAATATCACTCACTATAATAATAGCAATAATATCTAAAGTGATAATAATATTCAATGCACATAAATAGCACTGGGAAAAATTTACACATGATTTTTACAGATTTCAGGTATTTTCAAAGATTTTCTATAGAATTTGCTAAACTTCCTTTATTTTGATAAGTTTGACACCCCTCCTCCAAAATAATTTATTGACTACAAGCCAGGTTTTCAATATTGGACACTTAGACTGAGAACATATCAAGAAAAAAAATCGATACAAACGTACATCGTTGCGGTAATTAGATCCAAACATATTATATTGTACAACATGTGTAGAGGGCAACATACTACACACCAGAGGCTGTGCATATTAAAATATATCATAATTCATTTCTAGTTACTCAACTGAGTTAAAGGTTTTGAAAACTTTGGAACAAGACAAAAAGACTCAAATTTATTCAAAAATTACCTTATTTTAGAATATGACTTACCACAGCCAAATGCGAAAAGCACAAGCATATAAATAAAGAAAAACTTGATGATGTCAATAACCATTCTTCCCAGTGATATTTGAAGAGGTCCCAGATGCGGGGATATGCTGAAGACATGTACTAATTTGAGGAAACTGAAAACCATTGCTGCACTAAATGCACCTTCAGAAATCAGCATTGGGTCAAACGCATCCCATTCTTCTCTCGGGTACCATGGATCTTTGCCTTGCCACAGTTCTCTCTAAAATTGTGAAATTCTTAGAGACATTAATCTTTAGACCTACACTAATGTAATGTATGCTGCTCCATACTCTCAGTTGAAAACAGAGTAGCCTATGGACCAATATTAAAAATTAAAACGAACTAAAATTATTCTTATATGTGGAGGGGCGGCCACTTTCCTCACCCGTTGACCCTTATGGTAAAGCCTTAAAGTTCTTTAAAAATACTTCTCGTTCAAATTCAATGGTTCTTCTGCTTCAGAATTAGTTCTTGAAGAATTGGGACAAAAATTCAAACTTTAGCACGAAGAGCGAAAGATGAGGAAGAAACAGCCCCTCCCCATTATATACAGAATAATTTTAATTCATAGGTGAATTTCATGGCTTACAGCACTATCCCCAGGGCCCGTGGGGTCGAGCCATCCCCACAGGCATAGTTTTTGGACTTTTAAACTACGCTGAACCAAATGGCAATGTCAACATTTCGATCGGATGTCTTTGGGGAGAAAAAAAGCATGGGAGGGGTGCTAGTTACCCTCCAATCTTCTTGGTCACTTAAAAACGGCACTATAACTTTTAATTTTGATTTGAATCAGCCTCCTCCCTATCTTCTAGGACTATTGGTTCTCTAAGATTACCACTAAGGGATGAACAAATAAACACACATCCGTCATTTTTCTTCTGACAAAAAATACAAAATTACACATTTTACTTCACTCTTTGAGGTTTTTTCCCTCCCTTTTTCGAAAATTAAGCAAATTTCCTATCACTCGTATAAAACGTCAGTTACCATGAACTTTTTGATAGTTTTTTAGAGCTACACTTCATAGTTTTTACAGCTCAAAGGCAGAGATTTTACTCCTTGAGATTTTACTCCTTACTCCTGACTCCTCGGGATTGGTCAGAAGGAGCTCCTCCTCCGAGAAATATAGAAAAATACAAGGGAAAAATATTCAAACTTTCTAGACACCTTTACCAAGACAAAATTCTCTAGCAGATTAAATAAACCGTAGGTACAAATAGCGTTCAAAATACTCCCGTCTCTCCCTCCCCCTTCTCTCTCTCTCTATCTCTATCTGTCCCTCTGTCTGTCTCACTTTCTCTTTCTTTCATTCCTCCTACTTAGATTTCTCTCTCTAGCCCTCTTTCTCTATTTCTCTCTCCCTCACTCTCTATTCTTCTCCCCCTCTCTGTATTCGTCTCTCCCTCTCTCTATTCATCTTTCTTTCCCTCCCCCTCTCTCATTACCTCTTCCCCTCTCCCTGTTTCAGTCACTTTCTTTCTTCAACTATTACTTGCGTTTGGTTTTTCACCCCTTTTCATCTGTTATATCAAGTAATTCGTTTCTGTGAGTATCAAACAGTCCTTTCTAAAGATGGTCCTAGTCCATACAAAATCAACGGTTAACAGTAATATTTATTTTGGAGCTTAGTATATTTAAGTTATTAATTTGACGCTTGAAAAAATTATTTACTCTTTTGTATAATTGCAAATTAGCCATTCTGGAGGAGGGCCACTGGATCTTTGTTTAGGTCGGGCGAGTACGCTTGAGTACCCAGAAAGTGCATTATTCAAATCCTTCAGATAAATAGAGAAGAAAGTTTGGGGAGGGATAGAAAATATTCTTCAATCCCCGATCGATTATCGAGAATATTTTTGGACTACGCCTGTAATATGGATACTATGGAAACTACACAAAGAATACATTGAATGAATACAAGAATGAATGAATGAATGGTTCTTATTTTCCATCATAAATAACAGAAGTTATACGACGGAGTATGAAAAAAGAAAAAAAAACACAAAAAGGGGCAAAAAAAAGAAACAAACATTTCACGATTCTATTTACAACGATACTTAACTCTTATTCAGACTAACCTACAATAGCCCGATATAGGTCACGATGAGGATTGAGCGAACGCTGAAACCAGACAATACGTTTAGTGACTGCATTAGTCGGGCCAACAATTTTATATTTTTGGGAAATTCTAGTATTTATTTTCTTACTGGCACAAAAGGAAGAGGAGAGAGGGGGGTCGCGTCATGGGAAAATTTCCAGGGAACGGGCTTTCAAGAGCTTTATTTTCACCGATATTTGATGGAAATGTTTCTCATTTTCCTATTTATATACAGTATGTTGTTTCATGTTCCTAATGGCTCCTGGGGTTATTACCCCCTGGGCCGTTTGGTAGTGCCCAAAGAGAACATCCCTATAAAAAGATTTTATAGTTCAAGAATTCACCTTAGAAACCTTGAAAATGATGACCCTATAATTAATTTTTGATCTTTTAGAACTCCCTCCTCCTAATAAATAGCTGCAGGGTGCATTTTTCAGATATGATTATCATTCCCAAAGCAGTGCTATACGAAGAGTAAACTTAAATGTATAAAAAAGGGTTGAAGGAGGGGGTAGTGACCTCATTCACATTTGAGAGAGCCTTGGATCAAATAGCTCGTACTAACAAACTGCGAGTATAGAGTAACCCTTGTCAATAGAAAATGAAACTTTAACAAACAAAATTTTTATTTTATTTGAAGAAATCTGTTGCTTTTATATTTACAATGAAAAAGCTTCGAATCCGAAACCTATTCAGCCTGTTAGCATAATATATTGATGTCAGCCTACGTTTTGACTGCCCACGCCAGTTGAATGGACATATGACAGCTACGATTGGTGCTTAACCGTGGTAAAGGGTTGGTGAAAAAGAAAAAAAGGGGAAGAATAGCCGATCCCATAAGCTTTTTTTTAATCGCTGACTATTAGCTAAATCCCCATATTTCTTATTACTTGCGTCTTTTCGGAGTACCTTCTATGTATCGGGTATACAATAATTCTGGCAATTTACTACCGAAATGCAAAGCATTTCCTCGGCCGTTACTTGCGTATTATACACCATTCACTTCAGTTTAACCTGTGTAAAACTCGAGAAAAAACCGGTTTCTTCGTTAGTTTCTTTTAGCTTAGCGTGAGAAGAGACAAACACAAGTGACAGAATAGATGAAAATATATAGTTTGGGCTATATATATATGCATATTAGGGGTGGGGGTAAAATATCTGGAATGTTTGAAGTTAGAAAACAATTCTTTCTTCATAATATTCGGAATAATTGTACCTAACAACTTTGGCATGCAGACGTGCTGTACTTTACCCCACCCCCTAATGCGAAAATGCATAGCCCAAACTTGTTTCTAAAGTAACGAAGAAACTAACGAAGAAACCGGTTTGTTCTGAAAGTTTCACACAGCTTAATCTTGAGTAAGTGGCGTATAATACACAATTACTCTCCGGCCTCCCACCTTAAGCAAATAATTCTTAAGCTATTAGGATATACAACATCATATAACCGAATGCTGCCATAGGCAGATACACTGGTACATATAATAAACGAATCAATTGACACCCATTAAGTGCTCCAGTATCGTGTTTCTTGCGTTATTATTGTGCCTGTATTTAGTTGATGACCTCAGTTTTTTTCTATTTCCCATTTTCCACATTATATCACTATTGTGCCTGTCTCCTGTTATAGATTTCGTTTTTTGTTTTATTTGTCATTTTCCATTTTTTTTATTTTTATAATACTCTGTTTTTCACTTATATTTACAACAGGACAAAAAAAAATTGAAATCAATAAAAAACATATTTTATAATGTTCCATTTATAAATACTGAAAAACAAATTTAAGTCTGAACCCAACCGCTACAAAAAAATAGGATATTTCGAAATGTATTCTTTATAGATTGTTTCAAACAGTTAGTGGTAACGAACTGTAAGTAAGGAGCAACCCGGCTCAATAGTAACCGAAACCCTAAAAAACGGAATTTTGATACCAATAGATACATCAAAAGAATCAGGTTTTATGCTGATTTCAAATACATAAAGTTCATCAAGTTTAGTCTTACCCATTAAAAGTAACGCGCCTGAGAAAATTTGCCTTATTTTCGAAAAAAGGAGGAAACAGCCCCTAAAAGTCATAGAACCTTAATGAAAATCACACCACCAGATTCAGCGTATCAGAGAACCCTACTGTAGAAGTTTCAAGCTCCTATCTGCAAAAATGTGGAATTTTGTATTTTTTGCCAGAAGAATCACCGATGCGTGTTTATTTTTTCTTTGTTTTTTGTTTCTTTTCCCCAGGGGTGATCGTATCGACCCAGTGGAAAAAAACAGACAAAGTAACAAAATTATCAGATTTATTTCCCTCTTTCCTCTCTTCGTCTATCTCTTTTTTCTTTCTCTTCATCCCTGCCCTTTTCTCTTTTTCTCTCTGTCTTTTTGTCTCTCTATCCCTCTCGAACTCTGACATTCATCCACTCTTCAATTTGTCCAGCATTATTCATTGTTATAGCTTCCAATTTTAAAGTTACGTGGAAGATATTTTCATCTGAAGCAATTTTGATACGTAATATTTGTTAATACTGTTTCCTCGCTGTAATTCAATCATACAAGTAAATCCAAAATCAAGGACTTTGACACCTAGCCATGTTTTAATCCCGGCTTTTCATCGAAACAGACTTCTCACAATAAATTCCTGGAACACAAGCCTCACAGTTCTCTCGCTATAAGCACAGATTGTTAATTAGTGATTTGTTTTTAGCCTCCTCTTCTTCTAATATTTCTTAAGCTTTCTTTGATGTTGGTAACTCCTGAGTGTTAGGTACTATCTCTTGCAAATTTAACAGTTTGATCAGATCCAAATTTGCAAAATCTTTTAGCCCACCCATCCCCCAGGCCGATTGAAGATATTTTTGTCCTTTTCTGGGCCTCTGTTTGGTAGAGGACATGCCCCTGAAATTCTTTAGTACATTGGTTTTTCTTGAACAAAGCACTTTTGGCTATAAGTTTTAAGCTATGCAGTGAAATCAAGAATTTTTTGCCCATCTCAGGGCCCTGGCCATGTTGCTAGGGTTTTACAAAAAATATTTCCTATTGGTTCAACATATAAATGAGAATGTCATTAAAACGAAGATTTCAGAAAATTAGCTAGTTCAAAAAGCACAAAAAATACAGACCAAATAGCCCCCCCATCCTCCAATAAAAGGATTCATCAATCACAGATGGCTCTACATTAAAACAGCATATACTGGGCTGTATATTAACAATACTATGAGATGTTTCCTTTTTCCGCTAAAGCTGTTCAAAAGCCAAACAAACAATGTAAATAATTTCATTGAAATTACTGCCTTTTCATTTATTAATAAAATAGAAACATAACTATACAAGCCTTTTCCTTTTCGCATTTATAGATACATTATTCTTCATTGATATATAAAAAAATATCTATTCATATTATTTTCGTGTACGCTTTAGCTGTTTAGCCTTGGTTTTGTTCCATTGAAAAAATTCTCCTGAATATTTGGCCATTCATTAATTCATTTTATTTACTGTATCAAATTTTGTTTTGTTTTAAGCTCTATTATCTGGAACCTAAAAAGCATAATTATTCTCAACCCCAGCTTTTACTTCGTGAATTTTTTCTTCTCCAACAGCTAGATCAAATCTACCACACATATATTATTTCTAACTAAGGGATGTCAGACTAAAAAATGGCAGCATAAGGGCCACTACGGTTCACCAAAGCTACCTGAACAACGAACCAAGCTGTGGCCCGTAACAGAATCCATGCAGTAAAAAAGACGTTTGTAATGAAGTCAACGATGTTCCAGAGGTCAGTAATATATTCAATTAAGCCATCGTTCCATAGTGATTTGATTTCTGCCCAGATCAGCCCTAAATTCAAATGAAAAGACCAGTTACGGGTCAAATTACTTAGATAGATTTGTCTGTCAAATCGTTGGTTTAGCATGAAGTTCCAAGGACATCAAAAAAAAAAAAAAATTTTGTCCCCAGGGCCCGTCATAGGTCTATTCATACCGGACAACCACCGTTTGTCCGGTATGTTTCAATTTTAGGAAGTTTTTAAGGTAGTACTACATTTTCGTCAGTGTTACTACACTGACGAAAATGCAAGATAAATAAGTAAAATTAATTAATTAGTTTTGACAACGCTTTATGTCTGTAAAAATTCTATGCATTAGCAGTCCTTTAATTCTAAAAGGCAACTAAACCTTCGAAGGGAAACTGTGTCTTTTTTAGCTATTTAATCCCATTTGCTTTAGCTTAATTTTTGCTGATTTTTCACTCACGTTTTTTTTTTAACTTCGACATCAGCTACTGACAAAAATTGCATAACTACACATGGAAGTAATTCAAAGGATGTGCAAGGCGTTCTTCTACAGCTTCATCGGGGTCTAAAGCATACATTTGCCCATATGAAGGTAGTTCAAAATTGCCTTCAGGGGTTTGCGATGGATGTGCCACTAAATTGTTTTTGTGAAAAATTAGCCCGGCAACTTTGAAGCTGAAGCACATTACAACTATTGAGGATTCGATCATCTCTTAAGTTGAATATAGCTAAAGCAAAACATGAATTTAAGTTTTGGAATTATTGGTGGAACTCCTTAGAGAGCAAGTGACGTCCTTTGAAAGACCAAACCATTTCATTTGGAAATTGTGTAGGGGGTAATGCAATTTGACCAAGCAAGCAGCAACCTCCATGTGAATCACTTTTGTTGGCTACACTTTCCTCAGAAAAATGGAAGACTCCACAGAGAATACATATAACTTTGAAGGGTATCAATGGCTTGTAATTAACGGTTGTACAGTTTACTACATGTTTATAGGTTTGTACTGGGTTTTGCACCACGATTTGTTTTCGTCGAAGATTGTGATTGTGTTTTTATTCTAACGTAATATTTCTTTCTTTTTAAATTTCATTTTTGACTCGTTTTGATTTATGCTGTCGCTTGTCTTCTAACAACACTATTCTTTGTTCCTCACTTTCAATTTTTACAAGTTTTGATACTAACTTTTGCGTGTCTACTAACCGCACAATTCTTTGTTCTTCACTTTAATTTTTGACATGTTCTGATTCTTGCTGTCGCGTATAATTCTTGCTGCAGCTGATGTTCCAACCGCATATTTGTTTGTTCTCGCTGCCGTCTCCTAACAATATAGTTCTTTGTTCTTCATTTTCACTTCTGATTCGTTCTTATCCTCGTTGTCATATGTCTTGTAACCGCATATTTTTTAGTTCTTCACTTTCGTTTTAGTATCGTTGTAGTTCTGACTGCCGCTTATCTTTTAAACACATACTTCTTTATTCTTCAATTTCGTTTATCATTACTTCAGACTTTTTAAGTAACCGCTTTTTATTAAGTAATCCCTTTTTATTCTTCACTTTCGTTTTTGACTCATAGTAGTTTTTTCTGCCGCTTATCTATTAACAACAAGCATTGTAACCGCATATTTTGTCGTTCTTCAGTTTTCGTTTATAACTTCAGATATTCTTTTTCACCAACCTTTGCCTCAGCTACTTGAATTGGTCTTGTCATATCTGATGGTCTAGGCTGTTCATTTTCGTCTATTGTGAATTTAAATTTCTCAGGTCGTCCTCTTAATCTTGTCTCATTTGATGAAAGAGTTTGTTCATTTTGAGCAATTGCTAATGTACGTTTTGTCTCCTAGGTATTATGAAACTGCTGAAAACGCCTTTTTAAGTAGACTCATTAAACTTGGTATTTTCTGATTACCTATATTTTGTGCAATTTTACATGCGTCATAAATACTAAAGCGATACAACCAGTCCTGAGGCGGAAATGACGCATTTATGCTTATGAAATGTGTTCATAAATATTATGTTGCTCAAATGAAGTTTCTTCCAAAATTAAGGCTCTTAACGAATTTTCTCAGACTCTTGACCTCTCTAGTTCATTTTTTCAGGCCAGAAAATCCCAGGACGACGTCGGGCTACAAGGACTAAGTGGCCATCTGACCTGCGAAACAGATATCACCCAATAAATACAGGGCGCGTTTTTAACATGAATTATAGTTTATAGATTTGAAATTTGAGAATTTAATGGAAAGGTTGATCCCAGCTGGTTATGGTATGAAAAATCTTGTTATCTGTCTCGATTATTCCTTAAATCGCGTTCACACTAGAATCAGATAAACTGGAAAAGAAATCGACTAATGAAACTGAAACTTCGATTAAGTGTTCTTAAACACAGCAAAAGGAAAACTACCCTTCTAATTATCTGTTTCATTCATTGTCAGAATTGTTTTATTCACGAAATATAAACTAAAAACACTGTCTTGGTGAGGTATTGCTTTCCTATTCGGAGATATAGTTGATTGACTCGACGACTCCCAACATGAAAGCATCTAAAAACCAAACTAAAAATTACGCCATGCATGGCAGTAATTACCCCTAATACAAACTACCCGTCACTGAGAATTTTGTAGCAGATTTACTAAACTAAAGATGTAAATCCTGAAAAAAACATAAAAAAAAGCTCATGGTAGGCCAGTCCGGTTTAAGATCTTTTATTAGCATTTAAACTATTATTACTACTAACAACTCACTACAGCGGCAAGCCGCCTGAGCCAAACACAGCTGTGGACGCTTCACCAAACCTCTCCTCAATTTAAATCTGTCCTTAGTTTCAATCTTCTCTCACAAAGTCTCAGCTTCGTTTAAATTCTTTCTTACTTTCTCTTCAATGCCCAGTCGGGGATAATCTTCTTTTCGTTTGGTTAAAGAAGGACGGCTAAGAAACACAATCTTGACAAATCTATCATCGTTCATCTGAATATCTGACCTAGCCATCTTAACTATTCTTTAGTTATAGTCCTAGAAAGTGAGATCAAACCATATCGGTCGCCTGTAAACACTAAAAGTTAAATATCTAAATTAAATTAAATCTGGATCTGCGTAATAGGTACTATGCAATTGCTCAAAATCTATATACATCGATGATTCACATAATTAAATCGAATTACGACTCCCTTGGGGATCCGAAATTGTCTTTTTGCCGTTTTCTTTTTTTTTGAAATGATCTAGAAAATTTTTAAATACAATGGATTAACACAGTAATTATTATGAAGATATATTTTGGTGAAAAGCTTGTCACTACTTTCAAGGGTAGTCTAAGATCCCAATATGAGATTCAATGAGGTGCAGACCCTGGATTTCCGCACCTTCAAGAAAGAGGTGCTAGACCTGCAATACTCACCAAACACCCAAAAGATAATAAGGCATTCAACTGGTCCAGGGAGAGAGCCTCTCTCCTTGCGTTGCCATTCATACATTATTTCCTTGATCCATTTTGGCCCAAACCATTCTATTAGGACATATTCGAGGCGCTGTGATGCCATTGCCAGCAAAGCTGAAAGTAAAAAAGTAAATAGACAGAGAATCGGAAAAAAAATTATACACAAAGTATATTAATGATGCTAATCGAAGTAAAAAGCGATCTGGACCAATAACAGTTTTCCCAACTTGTAAGGGAAAGAGTTTCAATAGAAATATATTAAACAGTTCGTGGTAAAAAAAACTGTAAGTAAGGAGCGACCCAGCTCAATAGTAACCGAAACTCTAAAAGACAAAACTTACCCATCTACGGTTACGAGCCTGAAAAAATTTGCCTGATTTTTGAAAAAAAGCGGGTAACACCTCCTAAATTTCCTGGAATCTTAGTGAAAATCATACGTTTAGATTCAGAGTATCAGAGAACCCTACTTTAGAGGTTTCAAGCTCCTATATGCAAAAATGTGGAATTTTGTACTTTTTGCCAGAAGAAAGATGGATGCGTGTTTATTTGTTGTTTTTTTTTGTCGGGGTGCTCGTGTCGACCAAGTTGGCCTAGAACATCAGAAGAGGGCTCATTCTAATGGAAATTAAAAGTTATAGTGCCCTTTTTAAGTGACCAAAACAATTCGAGGGTAACTAGACCCCCTACCACGCTACTTTTTTTTCCCCGAAATCGTCCAATCATAATTCTTGGATTCCTATTTTGTTCAGCATAGTTGAAAGGCTTAATAGTTATGTTTGTAGATAACAAGACCCCCTATAGCCCCTGGGGAAAGGTCTTTATGTTATTACAATTGCACATTGTTTACGCACAGTATCTGTTATTGGGAAGTATGCATAAACTTTTCATTTTTTTGCGGTGGGGGGACTTTGCACGGGGAGAATTTTCCATGGAGAGGGAATTTTCCAGGGGGTTAACTTTTCAGGGGAAATTGTATACTGGGGGAATTTGCTAGAATTCCTATACAAAATTTCTTTATATGTCTTGATTTTTATTTATTGACTCAAATTTTTACGCGTGGAGATGTTAAGGGTAATTGTCTGGGGTAAATTTTCACCAGAATTGTATTTTCCAGAGGATATTTCCGTGGGAAGGGAGATTTTTCCGTGGAGGTGGAACCAGATTTCCTGGTGTTATTTAAAATAAGATCACAACTGAAAGTAAGGAGCAATATTAAAACTTAAAACGAACAGAAATTATTACCTATGCGAGGGGGGTGCCCCCTCCACAACACCTCGCTCTTTACGCTAAAGCTTAAATTTTGTCCAAATTCTTTATGAGCGACTCCTGAAACACAAAAATCGTTAAGTTAGAAAAATAAGTAACTTTTTTAAAAATGCCGAAAAACTTTAGCGTGAAGAGCGAGATGTTGTGGAGGAGGCCACCCCACTCGTACATTCAATTATTTCTGTTCGTTTTAAGTTTTAATATAGCACCTTAATTTCAGTTGAAAAATTATTTTTTTTTAATCATAGGCAGCGCAATAGCGCTGCCTAAGTAAAGAACAATGCTGGCACAATGTATTTTTTTTTCCTTTAGACCAGGGCACTTCGTGTCGAAGGAGTTGTCGTAGAAACTTCGAAAAGGGCTCATTCGATTGGAAATTCGAGTGGCTTGTGAGCTTTTTAATAGTCGAAAGGGATTGGAAGGCAATTAACACTCCTTCTATGCCCACCATTTCCCCAAACACATCCAATCAAAATTTTGAGATATCCATTTTGTTCAACGTGGTTGATTTCCAGAGGGAAGTTATGTTTTTGAGACACAGCCCTCAGGGATAGGGTTGTAATTTATGCCCTGGGGGCTTATAAGCTTTTTATTGAAACCATTGTCATAGAAACTTCAAAAAGGGCTCATTTAATTGGAAATTCAAAGAGCTAGTGCCCATTTTAATATTCGAAAGTGATTGGAATTTCAAAATCAAAGTTTTGAGATAGACATTTTGTTCAACGTAGTTGAAAGTTCTGGAATTAGGTCATTGAGGATGACAAACCCCCCACAGCACTCAGGACAAGGGTTGTACGTTATTCCCTGGGACCATATAAGGTTTTTATAGAACTCGTTGTCGTGGAAACTTCAAAAAGGGCTCATTGAACTAGAAATTGAAATGGCTAGTGCCATTTTTAATAGTTTAAAGTGATTGGAGGACAACTAACCCATCTCTCACGCCCATCATTTCCCCAAACACATACGATCGAAACTTTGAGATATCCATTTTGTTCAATGCAGTTGAAACTTTTGGAACTTAGGTCTTTGAGGATGATAACCCCCTTAGAACCCTCAGGGCAAGGGTTGTAAGTTGTGCCCTGGGGGCATATAAGGTTTTTGTAGAAAGCGATGTCATAAAAACTTCAAAAAGGGCTCCTTTGATTGGAAATTGAAAGGGCTAGTGCCCTTTTTAGTGGTCGAAAGTTATCGGAGAGCAGCTAAGCCTCCTCTCACACCCACCATTTCCCCAAGCACATCCAATCATAATTTTGAGACAGCCATTTTATTAAATTTGGTTTTAAAGTTCTGGAAATTATGTCTTTGAGGATGACAAACCCCCCACACCCCTCAGGATAAGGGTTGTAAGTTATGACCTTAGGGCATATAAGGTTTTTATGGAAAACTTTGTCGTAGAAATTTCAAACAGGGCTTATTCAATTGGAAATTGAAAGGGCTAGTGCCCTTTTTAATAGTCGAAAGTGATTGAAGGGCAATTAACCTCCCTCTCACGCCCATTATTTCCCCAAACACATGCATTCAAAATTTTTAGATATCGATTTTGTTCAATGCAGTTGAAAGTTTTGGAAATTAGGTCTTTGAGGATAATAACCACCCACACCTCTCAGGGCAAGGGTTGTAAGCTATGCCCTTGAGGCATATAAGGTTTTTATAGAAAGTGTTGTCATAGAAACTTGAAGAAGGGCTCACTCGATTTTAAAATGAAAAGGCTAGTGCTCTTTTCAATAGTAGAAAGTAATTGGAGGGCAACTAAGCCCCCTCTCACGCCCACCATTTATGAAAACACATCCAATCAAAATCTTTAGACAACCATGTTGTTCAACGTACTTTAAAGTTCTGGAAATTAGATCTTTGAGTGAAAACCCCCTCCCCCCACAACCAACAGGGTAAGGGTTGTAAGTTCGACCTTGGGGCATATAATGTTTTTATAGAAAGTGTTCTCTTAGAAACTTCAAAAACGGCTCATTTGATTCGAAATTAAAAGAACTAGTGCCCTTTTAATAGTCAAAAGCGATTGAAGGACAAATAACCCCCTCTCGCGTCCACCATTTTCCCGAACACATTCTATCAAAATTTTGAGATAGCCATTTTGTTCAAAGTAGTTCAAAGGTCAAGAAATTATGTTTTTGAGGATGAAAAAACCCCCACAGCCCCCAGGGCAAAGGCTGTAATTTATGCCCTGGGGGCATAGAAGGTTTTTATAGAAAGCATTGTCCTTGAAACTTCAAACAGGGCTCATTCAATTGGGAATTGTGAGGGATAATGCCCTTTTTAATAGTAAAAACCGATTTGAAGGCGAATGCCCTCCCCACGCCCTTTATTTCCCCAAACACTTCCGATCAACATTTTAATATAGCCATTTTGTTAAACATAATTGAAGGGTCCATAAATTATGTTTTTGAGTACGAACCCCCCCCCCCAAAGCTCTCAGGGCTAAGGTTGTAAGTTTTGCCCTGGGGGGCAAATACGATTTTTATTGAATGCGTTGTCGTAGAAACTTCATGATAGGCTTCTGAACCCCATGCCTTCTAAAAGCCAGAATATAATTTGTACTTTACTGAAAAAAATTCAGATGAATTTACTGAAAAAAAATGTGCATTGTCAGTTTAGTATACATATACTGATATTTATTCCTCAAAATCTTAATTTTTCAATTTCTTAAAGTTATAAAAGTGAAAATATTTAAAAGAATTTTTTCACTAAAGTACAAATCATATTTTGGCTTTTAGAAAGCTTGGGATTTAGAACCCTACTCATATTAATTTCTGCTCTTTTTGAGTTTGACTCTGTTATTTATTTTAATTTCTGTTTGTTTTGGGTTACATCTATTTATTGATTCCTATTTGTGGTAGTTGTATGCTTGGTAGATTATTTGAATCTATTTTTGTTCATTTTCGGTTTAATGGAGTTAATTACTTTTTCTTGAAAAGTTATTTTGTGGAATTTTTTTTTGATTTACATAAAAAAAACTTACTTCTTATAGTGGTTCCAGATATATACAATTCTTCAAGTTTAAAGTTACGAATCAAGGCAGTTAATTGATTTTTGAGAAAGGGAGAAAAGAGCCTGAAGGGGGCAAGTGATCTTGCTGAAAACTAAACCAATAAATAAAGCATATCAGAAAACCCTACTATTTAGGTTTACCTTGGGCATACTCCGGGTCCAGGCCCCATTCATCCCCCCCCCCAAAAAAAAGCACACAAAAAATCGTAAACTTTCTTGAATTTCGGGGCATTGCTAATTCAAATTAGCAATTTAATGTATTTTTTTCTATTGATCCCTCTCTTCTGAAATCTTTCATTTTTATTACCCCCTTCCCCAAAAATACTCATGGGTAAGTGCTTGATTTAGGCACATGGATTAGTGTATTGAGAGTGAAATAATTACAATAAAGATGGCATTTATCTATGAAAAACTTTAAAGTAAATTGGTCAAAAGTCTACTGAAATGCTTCCGACGGGGCAATACCATTTTTTCTCCTGCCTGACTGCCCTGAATTCTAAAGAATGCCATATTATTGACATTTCTTCATTATTTTCCATACATGAAAAATAGCAAGTGCCCATAAGAACATAACGATATGCTTAAAGGTGTATATATTATTAGTATGATGGTGCTGAAGGCTTTTTCCAATGACAAATTGGATTGTAAACCACGCTGTTCCACTAACAATTAGGGCTGTGAGTTCACAGTCTAGATTATGAATTTGAATATCTTGATGGTAAGCAAGATTGTGGTTTTAGATTGTGAGTTCTGTTGAACTTTTGGATTTTGAATTTAGGGCTTAAACATTATACTGTTCCACTCCACAGCTAGCAATTAGACAATCAAGTTTATATATATATATATATATATATATATATATATATATATATATATATATATATATATATATATATATATATATATATATATATATATATATATATATATATATATATATATATATATATATATATATATATATATATAAACTGTTGTGCAGAAAGAATTGCGAGCAAAAATTGGCTATTTTCCCTCTAAAATTTCTGTTTTTTCAACTCTATAAATTATTTGAAAACCAGCTAACGTTATCTAAGTGGGCAAATAATTTTCACTGACAAGCAACCATTGCTCCTGTGTGAAGACCTTTGTGACCCAAGAACCATACTTTAACTTTTCTTCCTTCGGTATTTAATTACATTTTGTTTTATTTCCTGCCTAAAAATAAACGTAAATTTCTTTTATATGACATTTACGCGATTTAATAAACTAGTTACCAACCACAAGGATATTGGAGCAAAGTTTACAATGACTTAAAGTTCCGAGTTTTACTTAGGCTTCTTCTATATTTTATACTGCTTCTCGATACACATCCTAATTTAGTGGCTCCAAAATCAAATTTATTAGGACGTGAACCGATAACTGACCAAAACTAAAAAGAGAATTCATTGTTAGCCTTAATTTTCATGTTCTATAGACCTACCACAGGAACTTACACAGGCTTTTTTTCTTTAGGCGGGGGAGGGGATAATAAAATATTTTAATAGTTTAAATAATTGCCCAAAAAAAAAAAAAAAAATATGATTTTGAGGAGGGGATCCCGACCTCTAGGCATCTCGCCGGTGTGCGTTCTTAACCTACCAGCTTTCATGCTAGAAAAAATCGTCAGGATTATTCAGTGTTTGTTTATATGCTTGAGCATAGATAAATGTCATTGAATACATTTTGTGACAAGTTTCAACAAGCAGAATAAAAGGTGTACTTAATCAAACTAGCTTCTATACAATATTTATCGATAGTCAAAATGTGTTTTGTAACAATAGGGCCGTTCTTTTAGTCATCTATGTGCTAAGATCTTACATCTTATGGCGTTCTTTTGAAGACGTCTTTCATAATTCTGCTCTGATCATCGGTCTAAGAACAATGATGATTATTTCATCAAAGTTCTCTCATCATTGTTTTATATGGCAGAAAAATGGCGTCTTTCATACTTTTTGCTAACATTAGTGAGCTGTAAGATCTTAGAACAATGATGAGTTAAACGAACGGAAATCTTTGCAGAAAGATGTGAGATCTTAGATGTAAGATCTTAGTGCAAAATAACGGGCCTAATATTTTTTGATAATCTTCTTTAGGGAATGTCCATATACTGTAGTGCAAAAACAATAATATAGTGATGATATTGATATTTGAAACAAGCAAAGACTTACAGAGAAAAAATAGATAAGATGCAGAATGGAAGAGAAACTTCGGGAATGGTTTTTTCGAAAACGCTGCTTTTTCACTATTTGGTGCAATCATATGTATTGTTGCATACAAAGGGAATTGACAAGCCAGAGTTGCCATTTGCACAATTTGGCCAACCAGTCCTTTCCGTCGAATTCCCGGCAAGCCTTCATACCATATCGTTCCTAGAAGCTGCTGAACATTGGGATGGGCAACAAACTAAAAGAGAAAATATTAAATAGTAGATATAAGAGAATAAGAATACTCCCAAGAAAATGTTGTCTTATGCTTTTTTTCGTAATATGCTATTTCACAGTTATTATACTTATTTTTTGTCGGAAGTGTAGTCCATTATCAATGAATTATGTCAATATTGTACTGTACCGGATTAACGACGCTTCTTGACTCCTAAGGTCCTTGCACCGGTCCTGCATTGTGTTGCTACACCAGGGTTCAATCTCTGGGTCCTGTATTATCAAGCTGAGGTCAAACCCAGTGCGCCATTACAGTTATGTCAATATTAAGCTCATTGCTACTGTTCCCCAAAAAGTGTGTTTTTTTACCCAACAAAAGCGAAAAGACGCTTTGGAGAACAAAAATAACGAATATTAATAATAAAAAGAAAACACGAAATCACTACACAGAAACATGAGAATACTAACTGTACACAAGCACACAAAATGCATATTGCACACTATATCACACAAATCTGTTAACTAGCATCAGAAAAAAAAGGAAAAAGAAGATCGTGTTCACAAATAAAATTCAAAATATTTATGCAGAGGCTTTTTAGGCTTATTGGAAAACATATAAGATTTTAAAAAAAAGTTTTAAACACATCAACATCTAGTAAATAGCTTTAAATTTTCGTGCTAATAGCCAAAGAGCGTAATCAACATCACCATAATTTTTTAAAGCATAAAAAAAATGAGGTTTTCCTTTTTGGAAATAGTTTTGGGGGAGAGGGGACTTTATGAAAAGAAAAAACATGTACAGTTCATGTGTGTTGCTCAATTGATGTACTTCATTTTTCTAACTAGTCCATTCAATTATTTCATGTAGCCTTTGTGCTACCGGTGCTGAGACGTTTCAAGTGCTCGAAATTTCACCCCTATCTTTGTCTTCTTTACCGTTAAGGAAATAAAAATGCCTCTAAAAATATACTCAGCAGGTCCAAAAGACGAAACAGTAAGTCATTTTTTGAAAAGGTGCCATACAAGCCCTTCAATTTTGGGCAACAAAAATATCTTGATACAAAATACCGGTAGTTCAAATAATTTATAAGAGTGATCATGAGGTCAAATAAATAACTAAAATTATTCAATAAGGGCACTATGCTAAGGCTTCATTTGCATTTTACACGGAAAATCAAAGAAAATTTTTCATCTGCTCTCTAAGTACTTAATTTGCAAAATTATCTTTAAATATATCGTATCATTCATGACGGCAGATTACTCTTATCTTATATTTGGGCTTTTTTTTTCTACGGTAGGGCGAAATGAAGAAGATGTATAGGACTGTGATGGTCAAAATGTTCATCTTTTAAGTAATTGACTTTTAGGCTAGATATATTGTAACATTTTGTTTAATCGCATTTTTACCCCTATCTTTGTCTTCCTTGCCTTTTCTGAAGTATATATGCCTCAGAAAATGTACTCAGCACATTAAAAAAGGAAGAAAAGTGACCAACACAGTCCTATGCATCTTGTTAATTTTACCCTTCCATAAAAAACCCACACATTACACTCTCAACCGTTTGAGGATATATTACTGATACGCTCTTTTGAGAGTCAGTAGGCACAGGGTGTTTTGATTTTGGCAAACATCCCTCTCAAAATTTACGAACATAGTCAAAAATATTATATTTTGATTTTAAACATAGTGTGTTTTGATTTTGTTCAATATTCCCCTCAAAATTTCCTGAAAGTAATTGTGAGTAAAAGTAGTCACAGCCACAAGTAGTTGCAGTCGCAGTCACGAGTAGTCACATTTTCGTAGCCACAAGTAGTTGCAGTCATAAGTAATTGTAGTCGAAGTAGGAAATAGTCAAAGTTGTAAGTAATCGCCGTCATAAGTCATATAAGTCGCTGTCGCAAGTAGGTGCGGTTGCAGTCACAGTAGCAGTTGTAGTAGTAGTGGCCTTGAAAATTTCAAATTAATACCCTCAGCCGTTCGTTATATATTACTGATACGTCATTTTGACAACCAGCAGGCAAACAGTTTGTTTGGATTGCGTTCGGTGTTCTTCTCAACATTTCCTCAAAGTAACACCTTAATGCCCTAAGCCATTTTGGGGACCCAGGATCGAACATGCCCCCATATCCCAATGGAAAACCTTTCATTTTCAACAACAGGCCACTTGCATAACTTACAGCCCTTGTCCCACAGGCTGCGGGGTTTTAGGTCAAACCCTGAAACATGTTTATTTGACTTTTGGACTATTTTGAACAAAATGCCTATCTCGAAGCTTAGATCGGATGTATTTGGGAAAATGCGTGGAAAGGGGGCTGGTTACCCTCCAATCACTTTTGACACTTAAAAAGAGCAACAGAACTTTCAATTTCCAATCGAATTAGCCCCCTCCATAATTTATACGATCACTCCTACCATATGAAGTGGCCTGGAAAAAAAAAATAATAATACATTTAAGTCTTATGGCTCTTTACTGTGGTGATACTAGAGCACTATCTTTGATTTCTGTTCGTTTAAAAGTTTTATGTCATTTTCTGTTATTTTAAAATAAAATTATTTAAAAATAAACAAAATAAAATTATTGAAAATAAAATTATTTTAAAATTGGGTCTTTTTGAGATACCATTTCAATAAATTAAATTAGAATTCTGGACAAGGAGGTCTAAAAGACCAAAACGTGAATATTACAACTGTGACTTTCCATTTTTTGACAAAATGGAGACCCTATGACATTCTAGATCTTGGCGTGACATCCTGTTCTCTCCTCTTCACAAAATTATTTCAGAAAGAGGAGGACCTGCTATCCCTTCTCTTTATTAAACATTCTTGACAAATGGTCTGAATATACCCCTGGAGTGTATTGCTCCCCATGCTTGATGAACATTGATTTGAGGGACTTCGTTCAAAATTTCCAGAGTTTAGGTCTCCAATATACTTTTAAGGCTTCACGCAAACCCACAATTTTCCAGTAATTTTTCCTGTAGAGTTCATTCCCCTAGTCAATTCCCACTTCATTTAATTAATCAAATGAATATACAGTCAAATATTTAACATCCAATATAATTACGAAGGATGAAGCGACCTACTTCCCCTTTAGCAGCTAATCTTATCGTTTAACCTAAATAAATTCCATCAATACAAGGAAGAGAACAAGTAAATTACCTTCTCCCACCCTCCCACTAGATTGACCTGAAAGATGACCTCCATGAACACACAGAGAACTTTCGATTCTCTTCGGATTGTGATATCCCTTCCCCGTAGAGTGATCCACTGATCTCCCTTTCCACTTGAAATCTGTCATGCAACAATGTAATACTGTATAAAAAAAAATCTATTTAAATGGACGTTAGGCTAAGTACATTTAGGTATTTAAGGGGATATGGTACCTAAGAAACTTGCCCTATTTCGTCCATTATAAACGTTTTTAGATTGTGTGGTCAAACTATTTAGAACTATGTTGGCGGCCATGATATAACTTGTAGAACTTAGATAATAGATTTAAATAAAGGAGAGAAAACCAAAAGCCGGCACCGAATTTCTCAGATATCTTAAAAAAACATTTAGTTTCGTTCAATTTGGCCCTGATATAGAGATATTAAGTTTGGATGAGACTTAGATCATCAGGAAGTATGAATTCTATTTTTCTATTAATCGGACCAGAATTTTCTAATTTAAGCTCAAGAAAGGTCAGTCCCTAAAAATATTTTAGCCTACCTGCTCGAAAAATAACGAAAATCCCTTCAAAGAAATTATCTTTTGACCGATCTTGCCGCTTTTGGGATTTCTTTGCTATCACCTGCCTTGATTGATAGAAATTAAATAAAAAACACAAGTTTTTTTAACTGAAAGTAAGGAGCGACATTAAAACTTAAAGCGAACAGAAATTATTCCGTAGCCTATATGAAAGGTGCTGTCCCCTCCTCAGCGCCTCGCTCTTTACGCTAAAGTTTTTTATTGTTTAAAAAAAAATAGAGTTGTGAGAAAGTCAAACTTTAGCGTAAAGAGCAAGGCGCTGAGGAGGGGACAGCCCCGTTCATTTACGGAATAATTTCTGTTTGTTTTAAGTTTTAATGTCGCTCTTTACTTTCAGTTAAAAAAAATTTTTTTATTTAATTTTCGAACTTCTTGAATTAATGCAGGTTTTGATTTTGGCTCACCGTACATGAATAATTAAAAAAAATTGCATATTAATTTTACTTTTATTTGGTTAAATGGCTTTCTCGAAACTTGTTGAATTTTATTTACGAACGTTTTTATTAGTAATAAATATACGTAACTTACGAATTAACTTACGTATCGAACTTCTATATTCATATATTTTTAATACGTATGTTAGGGGTTTTGCCCCCTAGTCAATACCTTGCTCTTTAAGCTAAAGTTCGAATTTTGTTCCAATTCTTTAAAAATGACCCCTTAATCACAAAGGCCGTTAGTTAGAATAAAAAGCTCTTATGAAAGTACTAAAAAATGTTTGGATTAAAGAGCGCGGTATTGACTAGGGGTTGAACCCAATCATATAGCTAATATTTTCTGTTCGTTTTAAGTTTTGACGTCGCTCCTTACTTTCAGTTGAAAAACTTGTTTTTTTATATTTAATTTCTTATTTTTTTAAAAAAAATGCTGGGGAGTCCGGCACCCCTTTCATAGCAATGTCCCTTCCCCCATGAAAACTTCCTTCATGGAAAGATCCTCCCACATAACCCCCGACCCACCCCACCCACCACTACCAGAAAAAATTCCCCTGAAAACGTCTGTATACTTCCCAATAACCAATGCTATATGTAAACATTGGGTAAAGTTCATAACTTTCAGCCCTCTCCCCGGGGACGTTGGAGGATTAAGTCATCCTAAAAGACATAGTTATCACATTTTCGCTCATACTAAACAAAATGGCTATCTCGAAATTTTGATCGGGTGACTTTGGGAAAAATATGAGCGTGGGAGGGGGCCTAGTTGCCCTCCATTTTTTTTGGTCACTTAAAAAGCGAACTAGAACTTTTAATTTCCGATCCAATGGGCCCTCCTACGATATTCTAGAACCACTGGGTCAATACGATTACCCCTGGGAAAAAGAAAAAAAAAACAAACAAACACGCATCAGTGATCTTTCTTCTGGCAAAAAATGGAATATTCCACATTTTTGTAGATAAAAGCTTGAAACCTCTACAGTAGGGTTCTCTGATACGCTGAATATGATGGTGTGATTTTCATTAAGGTTCTATAACTTTTAGAGGGTCTTCTCCCCTTTTTTCAAAAATAAGCCAAATTTTCTCAGGCGCGTAACTTTTGATGGGTTAGATTAGACTTGATGAAACTTATATATTTGAAATCACAATTAAAATATGATTCTTTTGATGTATCTATTGGTATCAAAATTCCGTTTTTAGACTTTCGGTTACCATTGAGCCGGGTCGCTCCTTACTTACAGTTCGTTACCACGAACTGTTTGACTAGCCGAGAAAAGTAACTACATTTCAATCAAACAGCTCGTGGTAACGAACTGTAAGTAAGGAGCGACTCGGCTCAACGGTAACCGAAAGTCTAAAAAGCGGAATTTTGATACCAATAGATACATCAAAAGAATCAGATTTTAATTGTGATTTCAAATATATAAGTTTCATCAAGTTTAATCTTACCCATCAAAAGTTACGCGCCTGAGAAAATTTGGCTTATTTTTCAAAAAAGGGGAGAAGACCCTCTAAAAGTTATAGAACCTTAATGAAAATCACACCATCATATTCAGCGTATCAGAGAACCCTTCTGTAGAGGTTTCAAGCTCCTATCTACAAAAATGTGTAATTTTCCATTTTTGCCAGAAGAAAGATCACGGATGCGTGTTTATTTGTTTTTTTGTTGTTTTTTTCTTTTCCCCAGGGAAAATCGTATTGACCCAGTGGTTCTAAAATGTTGCAGGAGGGCTCATTCGAACGAAAATTAAAAGTTCTAGTTCCCTTTTTAAGTGACAAAAAAATGGAGGGCAACAAGGCCCCCTCCCACGCTCATTTTTTTCCAAAAGTCACCTGATCAAAATTTTGAGATAGGCATTTTGTTTAGTATGGTCGAAAATGTGATAACTATGTCTTTTAGGATGACTTGATCCCCCGAAGCCCCCGGGGGGAGGGCTGAAAGTTATGAACTTTACCCAATGTTAACATATAGCACTGGTTATTGGGAAGTATACAAACATTTTCAGGGGGAAATTTTTCTGGTAGTGGGGGTGGGGGTAGGTTGGGGGTTATGTGGGAGGATCTTTCCATGAAGGAAGTTTTCATGGGGGAAGGGACATTGCTATGAAGGGGGCGCCGGACTCCCCAGCATTATTTAAAAAAAATCAGAAATTAAATATAAAAAAACAAGTTTTTCAACTGAAAGTAAGGAGCAACATCAAAACTTAAAACGAACAGAAAATATTAGCTATATGATTGGGTACATCAGTAGTAATCAACCTTATACTTCTACAGAAGCTATAGCAATTACCATGTTATTCTATAGAAGCTATAGGAAAACATTTCTATAGAAGCTCTACACCTTTTCAAAGAGAGTGAGTATCCTCTCACATGGCCTTATACTTCTACGACTTTATGTTCCTTTCTGTGTTATTCTGGACCTTGCATAACGTGTTATGAAGGACAAGTTTTTCTGACACAATTTACCAGATTTCTAGTTCATATATTTTTTGATAACTTGATAGGTGATTTGAATAAAAGGAATTCAAATATTTTGTCTATGAAATAGAAGCTAACTCAATTTGCGAAAAGGTATTTCTATTTGCACAACTCTGATCTGATTGAATTGTCGCCGACAATGAGATTTAATCACTGCTAAGCCTATTGTTATTGCGAGAGAGCTAACCAATTTACAGCTTAGTGTTAACTGACAGAGTTCCAAATATGAACAATTCGAAAAGCAGACAAAAAATCGGACATTATAATCAGAATTATTTGATTAACATTTAAAAAGGGGTAATGAGATATATGATCTGTATAATACACAAGTGATGTTTAATAAGTATTGTCAATTTAAAATAGGATCTATGCATTTTTTCTTTACATGGTGTTCGTTCAATTGAAAGCGAGGATTTCTGTTAAATAAATAATTCTTACATTTTTTCTGTTCAATTGAAAGCGAGGATTTCTGTTAAATAAATAATTGTTATACCTTTTAAAATAGCTTTACGGGGTTCGAGGGACTCTTTCGTTTTATTCCGTGTGATTTTTTCTTTACATGGTGTTCGTTCAATTGAAAGCGAGGATTTCTGTTAAATAAATAATTCTTATATTTTTTCCGTTCAATTGATAGCGAGGATTTCTGTTAAATAAATAATTGTTATACATTTTAAAATAGCTTGACGGGGTTTAAGGGACTCTGTCGTTTTATTCCGTGTGATTTTTTATTTACATGGTGTTCGTTCAAAAAGCGAGGATTTCTGTTAAATAAATAATTATTATATTTTTTCCTTTAAATTTATATCGATGATTTCTGTTAAATAAATATTTGTTATACCTTTTAAAATAGCTTTAAGGGTTTTCAGGGTCTCTGTCGTTTTATTCCGTGTGATTTTTTCTTTACATGGTGTTCGTTCAAAAAGCGAGGATTTCAGTTAAATAAATAATTCTTATATTTTTTACGTTCAATTGAAAGCGAGGATTTCTGTTAAATAAATAATTGTTATACCTTTTAAAATAGCTTTACGGGGTTTGAGGGGCTCTGTCGTGTTATTCCCTGTGATTTTTTCTTTACATGGTGTTCGTTCAAAAAGCGAGGATTTCTGTTAAATAAATAATTCTTATATTTTTTCCGTTCAATTGAAAATGATGATTTTTGTTAAATAAATAATTCTTATACCTTTTAAAAGAGCCTTTTGGGTTTTGAGGAACTCAATCGTTTTATTCATTGTGAGGTATTCATTACTTAGCGTTCATTCCAAAAGTGAGGATTTAAGTTAAATAAATAATTGTTATATTTTTTTTCCGTTCAATTGAAAACGAGGATTTCTGTTAAATAAATAATTGTTATACCTTTTAAAATAGCTTTACGGAGTTTGAGGGACTCTGTCGTTTTATTCCGTTTGATTTTTTCTTTACATGGTGTTCGTTAAAAAAGCGAGGATTTCTGTTAAATAAATAATTCTTATATTTTTTTCTGTTCAATTGAAAGCGAGGATTTATGTTAAATAAATAATTGTTTTACCTTTTAAAATAGTTTTACGGGGTTTGAGGGACTCTGTCGTTTTATTCCGTGTGATTTTTTCTTTACATGGTGTTCGTTCGAAAAGCGAGGATTTCTGTTAAATAAATAATTATTATATTTTTTCCGTTCAATTGATAGCAAGGATCTCTGTTAAATAAATAATTGTTATACCTTTTAAAATAGCTTTACAGGGTCTGAGGGGCGCTGTCGTGTTATTCCGTGTGATTTTTTATTTGAATTGTGTTGGTTAAAAAAGCGGGGATTTCTGTTAAATAAATAATTTTTATACCTTTTAAAATAGCTTTACGGGGTTTGAGGGACTCTGTCGTTTTATTCCGTGTGATTTTTTATTTACATGGTGTTAGTTCAAATGAAATCGAGGATTTCTGTTAAATAAATAATTATTATATTTTTTACGTTAAATTGAAATCGAGGATTTATTTTAAATAAATAATTTTTATACCTTTTAAAATAGCTTTACGGGGTTTGAGGGACTCTGTCGTTTTATTCCGTGTGATTTTTTCTTTAAATGGTGTTCGTTCAATTGAAAGCGAGGAATTCTGTTAAATAAATAATTCTTATATTTTTTCCGTTCAATTGAAAGCGATGATTTCTTTTAAATAAATTAGTCTGATATTTTTTTCCGTTCAATTGAAAGCAAGGATGTCATATAAATTAAATTCTGTCGTAAAATTGAGAATCGCTTTACGGGGTTTGAAGTACTTTGCCGATTCATTCCGGTTTATTTTTTCTTTACCGGATGTTCGTACAAAAAGCGTTGAAATCAGATGTAAAAAAGATCCTCTTATTTTTTCCGTTCAATTGAAAGCAAGGATTTCTGCTGAAAAAAGAATTGATATAAATGTTAAAATATACTTACGGGGTTTGAGGGACTCAGTAGTGTTTTTACGGTTTTTTTATTCATTTAAATTCGTTATTTAAAAAAGCGAGTTTTTATGTTAAATAAATAAATCTTATATTTTTTACGTTAAAATTAAATAAAGGAATTATGTTAAATAAATGATTTCTATACCTTTTTAAACAGCTTTACAGGGTTTGAGGGACTCTGTCGTTTTATTCCGGGCGATTTTTTAAGTAGATGGTGTTAGTTAAATTTAAGGCGAGGAATTCTTTTAAAATAAAAATTCTTATATTTTTTCAGTTAACTTGAAAGCAAGGATTTCTGTTAAATAAATAATTGTTATACCTTTTAAAATAACTTTACGGGGTTTGAGGGACTCTGTCGTTTTATTCCGTGTGATTTTTTCTTTACATGGTGTTCGTTCAATTGAAAGCAAGGATTTCTGTTAAATAAATAATTCTTATATTTTTTACGTTCAATTGAAAGCGAGGATTTCTTTTTAATAAATATTTGTTATACCTTTTACAATAGCATTTCAGGGTTTGAGTTACTGTGTCTTTTTCTTCATTGTTATTTTTTCATTACATATTGTTCATTAAAAAAGTGAGAATTTCTGTTAAATAAATAATTCTTATATTTTTTCCGTTCAATTGAAAACGAGGATTTCTGTTAAATAAATAATTCTTATACCTTTTAAAATAGATTTACGGGGATTCTGTCGTTTTATTCCGTGTGATTTTTTCTTTACATGGTGTTCGTTCAAAAAGCGAGGATTTCTGTTAAATAAATAATTCTTATATTTTTTCCGTTTAATTCAAAGCGAGGATTTCTGTTAAATAAATAATTGTTATACCTTATAAAATAGCTTTACGGGGTTTGAGGGACTCTGTTGTTTTATTCCGTGTGATTTTTTCTTTACTTGGTGTTCGTTCAAAAAGCGAGGATTTCTGTTAAATAAATAATTCTTATATTTTTTTCCTTTCAATTGAAAGCGAGGATTTCTGTTAAATAAATAATTCTTATACCTTTTAAAATAGCTTTACGGGGTTTGAGGGGCTCTGTCGTTTTATTACGTTTGATTTTTTATTTACATGGTGTTCGTTCAAAAATTGAGGATTTATGTTAAATAAATAATTCTTATAACTTTTAAAATAGCTTTACAGAGGGTTTGAGAGACTCTGTGTAAATATTTATCGGGGTTTTATTTTTTCTGTTCAATTATTTTCAGTGTAAGCCAATATAATTACCACATTCTTTTATTCTAACTTAACTTGTAGGAATAGAGTTTCGGTTACTATTGAGCCTTACATGCCTGAAATCATGAATTAGAGTATTTAATTAGCTGTTTGAGTTTTCAGACATAGTTTTTTAGATGTTCATGGGTGTTAGGTTCCTGGAGGGTTTTATGACTCCTCCCTCCAATGAATTCAGATGGTTTTAGGACTCATTCCCCTAGCCATAACTCCATTCAACCTTGAGCGAAGTTAT
>NC_142795.1:17947168-18009668 GCF_049724085.1 Artemia sp. Qi Xiang Cuo
GTTGTACCCCCTCCCCTCTTGTATATTACCCCCTCCCCCAAGTTGTTCAACAATATTTGGGGTATGCGAATGCTCTACTTCAGTTGTTTGAAGTGGGGAAATAGGTAATCATTGGGGGACAGAGGTGGGTTCCCAATTTAATCGTTTGTAAAATCCTCTAAAATTTGTAAGGCGTTTGGACCCAGCACAAACAAGCCGCCTCTGAACTAGGAACATTGCCTTGCTCAACTATGCTAGGTTCTAGATTGAAATAATTACTTGAAAAAATATTAATATTAAAAGGTGTTTCATCGGAATTAACAATACCATCCCATTCATTGATATGTGAATTGTCCTGAATGACATGAAATTCCGTAGACGCGAGTTCTTCCTCTCCTCCAACTGATGACGATGGTGATAATGAATAAGGGACCAATGGTCCAACCTATAAATCAAACATAGCTTATTTTCAATGTGTTCAAATCACCCCAACTGTTTTTAAAATTTGGATCATTATTTAAAGTCAGCGCTTAGTAGTATGCACATAGTAGCATTTGGTTAATTCACTGTTCCCCCCACAACTATCGATATTCTGAAAGCAGTCAATTTCCAACTTAATATAAGATATTTACAATCTAAAACATCGCTTTACATAGAAGGCGGCAATTTGATTTTGTTCAAAAAATAGTTTATTTTCAAAGTGTTCAAATCAGCCATGCTGTTTTTTTCCGCGGCGCTTTTCGGGCCCGCAGCACCTCCCACAGCGCTTCTCGGGCCCGCGGCGCTCCCGCGGCACTTCTATGGCCCGCAGTGATTCTCGGGCCCGCAGCGCTTCTCGGGCCCGCAGCACTTCCTGTGGTACTTCTCGACCCCCACTATGTGGCTCCCAGCCCCTTTACATAATGTCTACCAAAAGTTGAAATATTCACTGAAACGACATAAGTTGCTATTTCTCTCTTATTCCCAGCTCTGCAGATTCGATGAACTCATCACTAGCTCACAATTATTGTAACCCGTCGCGCGAGTGTTCCGATTTCCAAAACTGAATTTCAGACGAGGACAATACAACAATTAAATGTCGGGAACCGTTAACACCGTATATTGTCAACTTGGTTTCCCCTCGCTAAAATCTTGGCAATGGTTTGTAAGATTGAAAGCTATTTTAAAAATATCCTTGCGCAAATTACGAGATCCATATGTGACAGATAGATAAATGGGAAGAATCTCTGTTCTTCTTCTCTTAAAACTATGTGATATTCAATTTTGAAAAAATAGCATTCACAGAGTTTCAAAGGCGGTGAGATTAGCAGTTAACTAGAAATTACCTAAAAACATTATTATGTGATAGTGAAGAGATAGCAACAGTGGGGACAGAGAAAATAGTAAAGATAAGAAAAAAGAGCGGTTTGACAAGCAAAAAAATTACATTTAGATATCTCTGAGGGGGAGCAGAGCAAAAAATGGTTGGGGGCGAGGGGTTAATATTTTAATATCTCTGAGATACACTTTTACACAATGTTGAAAAATAGTGAAAAGAAAGGACTAAAAAATATTGGAAGAAATAGATATGTATTTCTATAAGATAGGTAGGAAAAATGCTTACATTTACCAATCCTGGCTGCACTTGGGTGCCGGATGGTCCAGATAGCATGTGTTCGAGAGCAGCCTCACGATTTTCTATAGTTCCTGAGACCCACGCCAATGTAGGATAAGAGGATGACGGGTAAGCTACCTCACAATTTTCCGCAACTGCGGCATTGAAAGTATCCATCATCTCTCTATTGGGTTTTTGAGCTGGCTGTGCTGTTGCCTGTTAAGATGAAGCTTGGGCCGGCAGTGTGGAGCTAGAGGGCATCGGACAGCGGCCATATTGTATAACAACTGCTCGCAGGGGTTATATCTTGGACCCTAGCCCTCTTACTGGGAGGCGACGGGCATTCTTCATAATTTGCATTATCCCTTGCTCTCTTACTGGGTGGCGACGGGTATTCTTCACAATTTGCCTTAAAGAAGAAAAAAAGTTAGTATGATAAATAATTTCTCCCTTTTTTACAGGAGGAAAATTAGTACCCCCAGCCTCACCATAATTTTGTCTAGAAAAGCATTTATCTCATTTCAGTAAAGCATAACGTAAAAAAATTTCGCAAAATATACTAGTCGCATCCTTTTGAATCTATGAAAGATGAATTACGGCTCACTGAGCCGTTTAAAATTCAGCCTATAAAAGTCGGCCTAATTTGTTTCTAAGCTGCTTGAAGAAAATCCCTCCTAATACTAAACGATAAAATGTAAATATTCAGTCTTTTACATATTTAGCCAAACATTGAAGCATTGATCTAAGCTATGGTTCTTTTTCAGTTATCCAATAAATAAAAACAAGTTTTGAGTTGCATCCTTTTGAATCTGTGAAACCTTTGGAAGCTAAACTGCTAACGAGCAGGAAGTGCTTTAAAAAAGAGTCAGAGCTAATTATAGGCCTCGCGCTGGAGCCTTGTGTCAAAACCAGAGCGGGTTAATAACAACAGCGATGGATGTCTCAGTTAGAGAAAAGATTACAATAAAGAAAAGCTATAATTTTTCGAAAAGATAATTATTTCTATTTGCGAGAATTTTGATTGTAAAAACAATGAGAGAGGGGGTTAGGTTTTGAGGGTAAAAAGAACATATTTTATGTTTTCTATCGACTATAAAGATTATATAGTGATGTTTGTGCTAGAGTGGGAGGGGGGGATTTACCTGAATATACTGGAGGGTGACCAAGAAAATAATTTTATTTGAAAATAAAAAAATGAAAATGTATTAAATCAGAACTTACATTGCAAATTGAAGTTGGCATGGCTTCTAAAGAGTCAAATTTATCCATTCTTATGTCATCAACTATGTCAAAATACTTTCTGATAATTTAATCACATTGCATGCCCGTTATATATGAAATCTCAAGGGTGAATTGTTATGTAACGGGTCGCTGATTGGCTGAGAAGGAAACACGTGATCTAACTGTTTCCTATTTCTGGAAACTCATAACATTTGCCTCGAGCATACACTTACAACAACAACAAATACTCTTTCCTATTTCTGGATCATAACATTTGCCTCGAGCATACACTTACAACAACAAATACTGCTTTCCTATTCCTGGATCATAACATTCTCCCCTAGCGGGCACTTGGCCAAAAACAACAACACGTCTGGAGAAAGAGGTCATTGACCGATTACGCAATCATTCTTCCTAATGACTCTTTGCCCATATTTGGACTCCCGTTTGGAGTCAATAAGGCATCTCTACTATCAGGACTGCTTTCCGAAATAACGTTAACCTACTTTACCTCTCTCGCGTTTTGTTTCAAAGTCACGTTAATTCAGGGTTTCCTTATACAAAACAACATAAAAAATGACTTTTAGGATTTATCTTTAGTTTTATTTATTTTTGGAAACATTCTGCATTCTATTCAGTAAAAATGGAATAAAGTTTATCTATTGAAACTAAAGCCATTTTTATTGTTTAAAAAAACAAAGTTCTGAGACAGAGGCAAACTTTAGTGAAAAGAGCGAGGGATAGAGGAGGGGGCAGCCCCTTTCATATACGGAACAATTTCTGTTTGTTTTAAGTTTTAACGTCGCTCCATACTTTCAGTTAAAAAAACTTGTTTTTTTATTTAATTTCTGAACGTTTTTGAGTTAATGCAGCTTTTATTTTGGCTCACCGTACATGAATAATTAAAACGAAATTTGCATATTAATTTTACTTTTTTTTGGCTAAATAGTTTTCTCGAAATTTTGTTCTGACGTAACTTACGAATTAACCTACGTAACGAACTTCTATATTCATATATTTTTATTACGTATATTATGGGACTCGCCTCCCCCAGTCAATACCTCGCTCTTTACGCTAAGTTCAAATTTTGTTCTAATTCTTTAAGAATCACCCCTTAATCACAAAGGCAGTTAATTAGAATAAATAGCTCTGATGAAAGTACAAAAGAACTTCAGGGTAAAGAGCGAAGTAATGAGTAGGGGGTGAGCCCAATCATATACATTTTAATTTCTGTTCGTTTTAAATTTTGATGTTGCTCCTTACTTCCAGTTGAAAAAATCGTTGTTTTTATTATTTAATTTCTGATCGTTTTTTTAAGTAATGCTGGGATGTCCGGCACCCCCTTCATAGGAATGTCCCTTCCCCATGGAAAGATCCTCCCAAGTAACACGCGACTCCCCACCCCCTCCCCACTACCTAAAAAAATTTTGATCGGGTGACTTGGGGAAAAAAATGAGCGTGGGAGGGGGCCTAGTTGCCCTCCATTTTTTTTGTCACGCAAAAAGGGCACTAGAACTTTTAATTTCCCTTTGAATGAGCCCTCTCGTGATATTCTAGAACCACTGGTTCGATACGATCACCCCTGGAAAAAAAAACACAAAAAAAAAACAAATACGCATCCGTGATCTTTCTTCTGATTAAATAAAAAAAAAAGTTTTTTTAACTGAAAGTAAGGAACGACGTTAAAACTTAAAACGAACAGAAATTATTCCGTATATGAAAGGGGCTGTCCCCTCCTCAACGCCTCGCTCTTTACGCTAAAGATTTTTTGTTGTTTGAAAAAATAGAGTTGTGAGAAAGTCAAACTTTAGCGTAAAGAGCGAGGCGTTGAGGAGGGGACAGCCCCATTCATATACGGAATAATTTCTGTTCGTTTTAAGTTTTAACGTCGTTCCTTACTTTCAGTTAAAAAAACTTGTTTTTTTTTATTTAATTTTTGAACGTTTTTGAATTAATGCAGGTTTTGATTTTGGCTCACCGTACATGAATAATTAAAACAAAATTTGCATATTATATTTGGTTAAATGGCTTTCTCGAAACTTGTTTAATTTTATTTACGAACGTTTTTATTAGTAATAAATATACGTAACTTAGAATTAACTTACGTAACGAACTTCTATATTCATAAATTTTTAACACGTATATTAGGGGGTTCGCCCCCTAGTCAATACCCTGCTCTTTAAACTATAGTTCGAATTTTTTTTCCAGTTCTTTAAAAATGACCTCTTAATCACAATCAGTTGATCAGTTGAAAAACTTGTTTTTTTTTATTTAATTCCTGATCTTTTTCTTTAATAATGCTGGGAAATCCGGCGCCCCCTTCATAGCAATGTCCCTTCCCCCATGAAAACTTCCTTCATGGAAAGATCCTTCCATATAGCCCCCGACCCTCTCCTTCCCCCACCTACCAGAAAAAATCTCCTCTGAAAAAGTCTGTATACTTCCCAATAACCAATACTATATGTTAACATTGAGTAAAGTTCATAACTTTCAGCCCTCCCCTGGGGACTTTGGGGGATCAAGTCATCCTAAAAGACATAGTTATAATATTTTTGAACATGTGGATCAAAATTGTTATGTCAAATTTTTGTTAAATTATACTGGAAAAAAATGGCTAGGAGAGGAAGCCCGGTTGCTCTCCATTTTTTTGTTTGCCTATTAGGTACACACGAACTTGTAATATTTGTTCCAAAGAGTCCCCCCCCGGTATTCCAGGAACTCAGGGTCAATATGATTACCCCTGGGGAAAAAAAACGAACAAACAAATAAATAAACAAACACATAAACACGCATCCGTGATCTTTCTTCTGGCAAAAAATGTAAAATTCCACATTTTTGTAGATAGGAGATTGAAACCTCTACAGTAGAAATCTCTGATACGCTGCATATGATGGTTTTAATTTCATTAAGGTTCTATAACTTTTAGGGGGTCTTTCCCCCTTTTTTCGAAAATCAACCAAATTTTCTCAGGTGAGTAACTTTTGATGGGTAGCTCTAAACTTGATGAAAGTTATATATTTGAAATCAGCATTGAAATCTGATTCTTTTGATATATCTATTGGTATCAAAAACCCGTTTTCTAGAGTTTCGGTTACCATTGAGCCGGGTCGCTCCTTACTTACAGTTCGTTACCACGAACTGTTTGACAAAAAAAATACAAAATCCCACATGCTTGCAGATAGGAGCTTGAAACTTCTATAGTAGGGTTCACTGATACTCTGAATTTGATAGTGTGACTTTCATTGAAGTTCTATGATTTTTAGGGTTTCCCCCCTTTTTTCAAAAATAAGGCAATTTTTTTTCAGGCACGTAACTTTTGATGGGTAGGACTAAACTTGATGAAATTTTTATATTTGAAATCAACATAGAAATCTGATTCTTTTGATCTTAATATGGGGCATTTTAATAACATAAAAATGTCTCATAAATCCGTGATCTTTCTTCTGGCAAAAAAAACACAAAATTCCACATGCTTGCATATAGGGGCTTGAAACTATTATAGTAGGGTTCTCTGATAAACTGAATCTGATGGTGTGATTTTCGTTAAAGTTCTATTACTTTTAGGGGAGGTTTCCCCCTTTTTTCTAAAATAAGGCAAATTTTTTTCAGGCCCGTAACTTTTGATAGGTAGGACTAAACTCGATGGAACTTTAATATTTGAAATCAGCATAAAAATCTGATTCTTTTTATCTTAATCCTTGGATGGGGCATTTTAATAACACACAAATGTCTCATAAATAAATCCAAAAATAGAGCAGCAGATGCAGACGAGGGACTGGGTACTCTAAATGACTCTTAATAAAAAAGATAATAGAATTGTTTCGGTATTGCTGTCCTTAGGAGGCGTGCTGGCCGTACGTAGAGAGGGTACAAGGGGCGTGCCGGCCAGACATAGAGGTCATAAAAGGCGTGGCGGCTAGACGTAGAGAGGCCATAATTGACGTACGGGCCGGAAGTAGATGCCCAACATTACTTGGGTCTGCATGCCTGACGTATTAGCTACAATTATTCTGCATTTACCCCCACCCTCCTCCAATGTGCAAATATATGACCCAAATTATATTTTTTCCACCTATTCTGTCACTTCTCTTTGTCTTGTCTCACGCTAAGTTGAAAGAAATTAACGAAAAAAAGTTTCTATAATGTGTCAATGAATGAACCAACTTGAGCGGTAGAGCGTTTATCATACAAGTACCGAACAAACATCAAAATTAATATATAGTGCTTATATAGAATCAACATGAATAATAGATTTGTCATTGCATACGTTTTAATCCAAACTTCTTTTTCTAGAGAAAGTTTTGTCCTTTGTTGACAGTACGTTTCTACGATATTTTTTATTCAATGATCTCTTAGCTATGAAAGAGGGCTACTACTACCTACTTCCACCCTGTTTTTACATTCAATTTTAGTAGGCATAAAAATTTCCTCAACAAAAATGATCTATCTCAGTGAAAATACACCCTTCCAAATATTTATTAGGAGGGTGGTCTGAAATATCAAAAATTGGTTATTGGGTAATCGTTCTGACGATTCTGAAGGCGAATATGTCGACGAGTTGTTTTTTATAGTAATTTTCCCTATAGATAAGGGATCGCGATTCATTGCCCCCGCACCCAACAAAATACTGGGGGAAAATAATTGACACAATTGTAAAAATCTCAGTAAAATGCGTTATATTTTATCTCTCTTTTAATTTCTCTTTTTGCTCTGAATCAAATATTTCGTGTGGTAACGGTAAGTGTAAGTAAGGATGCGATGCGGCTCACCAAGTAAACCGAAACTTTAAGAGACAGAGCAGTGATGACGATAAATACATCAAAAGAATTAAATTTTGATGCTTATTCAAAATATTTACAATTCATCAAATTTAATGTTACCCATCAAAAATTACGAGCCTGAGAAAATTTGCCTAATTTTTGAAAAAAGGAAGAACCAACCACAAGACATCCAGTGATATTAATGAAAATTGCACAATTAGATTCAGCATACCAGAGAACCCTACTGTAGAAGTTTCAAGCTCCTATTTAAAAATATGTGGAATTTTGTATTTTTTGCCGGAAGAAAGATCACGGATGCATATTTATTTGTTTCTTTGTTTTTATTTTTGTTTTATTTTTAGGGTCGATACATCGAACCAGTGATCTTAGAAGGGGATCAATGGGTTGATCACATCGAACCAGTGATCGAGAGAGGGCTCATTTCATCGGAAACCAGAAGCTCTAGTGCCCTATTTAAGCGACCAAAAATAAAAGCAGCTTGGCCCCTCCCACACCTAATTCTTCCCCGGAAGTCACCCGATCAAAATTCTTGAAATAGCCATTTATTCAGCATAGTCGATAAATGTAATAACTAAGTCCTTCTAGGATGACTTAAACCCCGTAGTCCCCAGAGGAAGGGCTTTTCGGAAACTCTGAACTTTGCCCATTGTTTACATATAGTATTGGCTATTGGGAGGTATACAGTTCTTCAAGGGAGATTTTTATGGTGGAGGGGAGGGGGTACATGGGAGGATCTCCATGGAGAAATTTTTTGTGGGGGAGTAAATGTTACATAGAGGAGGAGCCGGGTTTCCCAGTAGTACTTAAAAAACGATCAGAAATTAAATAAAAAACGATTTTTATCAACTGAAAGTAAGGATCAACGTGTCAAAAACAAAACGAACTGCAGAGCTTATTGCGTGCAGGAGGGGGTTGCATCCCATCCTGCAATGGGGACCCTAGCTTTTTCAAACAGTTCGTGGTAACGAACTCTAAATAAGGAGCCATTCGGCTCAATGGTAACCAAAACTCTAGAAAACGGTATTTTGATACAAATAGATACATCAAAAGAATTAGATTTTAATGCTGATTTCAAATATATAAGTTTTATCACGTTTAGTCCTACCCATCAAAAGTTGCGCGCCTGAGAATATTTGGATGATTTTCGAAAAAAGGGGGAAAGACCCCCTAAAAGCTATAGAACCTTAATGACGATTACACCATCATATTGAGCGTATCAGAGAACCCGACTGTAGAGGTTTCAAGCTCATATCTGCAAAAATGTGCAATTTGGGATTTTTTGCCAGAAGAAAGATCACGGATGCGTGTTTATTTGTTGTTTTTTTTTTTTTTTCCCAGGGGTGATCGTAACGCCCCAGTGGTCCTAGAATATCGTAGGAGGACTCATTCGAACGGAAATTAAAATTTCTAGTGCCCTTTTGAAGTGAGCAAAAAAATATAGGGCAACTAGGCCCCCTCCCACGCTCATTTTTTTCCCAAAGTCACCCGATCAAAATTTTGAGATAGCCATTTTGTTCAGCATTTGTCGAAAATATTATAACTATGTCTTTTTGGATGACTTAATCCCTCGAAGACCCCAGGGGGAGGGCTGAAAGTTATGAACTTTACCCAATGTTAACGTATAGTATTGGTTATTGGGAAGTATACAGACGTTTTCAGGGGAAATTTTTTCGGTAGTGGGGGGTGGGGTGGGTCAGGGGTTATATGGGTGGATCTTTTCATGAAGGAAGTTTTCATGGGGGAAGGGACATTGCTATGAAGGGGGTGCCATATTTCCCATCATTATTAAAAAAAAAACAGAAATTAAATATAAAAAAACAAGTTTTTCAAAACTTAAAACGAATAAAAAATATTAGCTATATGATTGGGTTCACCTTCTAGTCAATGCCTCGCTCTTTAAACCAAAGATTTTTTAGTACTTTCATAAGAGCTATTTATTCTAATTAACGGCCTTTGTGATTAAGGGGTCATTTTTAAAGAATTGGAAAAAAATTTTGTTTACTTATTCAATGACGGTGAACCAAAATAAAAAACCTGCATTAACTAAAAAACGATGAGAAATTAAATTAAAAAAACAAGCCTTTAAACTGAGAGTAAGGAGCGACATTAAACTTAAAACGAACACAAATTATCCCGTACAGCGAAAGGGGCTGACCCTTCTTCACACGCCTCGCTCTTTTACGCTAAAGTTTGACTATGTCTCACAACTTTATTTCTTAAAACAATAAAAAACTTTAGCGTAAAGAGCAAGGCGTTGAGGAGGGGACATCCCTTTTCATATACAGAATAATTTCTGTTCGTTTTAACTTTTAATGTTGCTCCTTACTTTCAGTTTAAAAAACTTGTTTTTTTTATTTAATACGTAAAAGTTTGATATTTTGTTCCAATTATTTTAGAATAGCTATTAGAATAATAAGCTTTTTTAAAAGTTCTAAATAAAACTTTTGCGTAAAGAGCGTGGTATTGAGGAAGGGGTAATTGTGTATTAACAAAAAAACAAAAAAAAAACAAAGAAACTTGCTATTTCATTTAATAAATTACAAGAGGGTAAAGTTCTTCAAACTTGGACAATTGGCAAACTTGCATACTTTTTTTTTTTTCACTAGTGTGCGTATTCAGCAGAGTAACTAAGCCCAGCTTGCTTTGTAATCCCAAAACAAGTCTAAGTGTATTAATCTGCCTACTTTAATAGAATTTCAGGTTAGATCCAAAGATTTTTACACTTTTAAGTAAAACCCTTTCATTCAAGTCCAAGTTGAAATTTTATTCAAATTACTTTGAACTTAGTACATCAGATCAAACAGTTCATGGCAACGAACTGTAAGTAGCGATGCGGCTCAATAGTAACCGAAACTGCAAGAAACAGAGTCTTGATAATAATAGATTATGATTATGTTATATAATATAATAATAATGATGTTATGTTAATAATAATAATTTGATTATGTTATAGTAAACTAAAGACCGGCAGGATCAATACAAGATACTAGGGTATATAGGAGTGTCATTATTGATGTTAAAAGTAAAGATCACCATCTAACAGCGTAAAGGGTTAGTTTAAAGCTGAAATATTGAAAGGGTAACTACCTCCCGGGAAGTTATGATGTTGGTGGACTCCAGGATGAGAATTTGAGAAACTTTCCAGGAACGGTTGAAATCTAATCTTGAGAGTTTAAAATTTGATAATGTGGAAGATGGTTGGAATAATTTTAGAAAAATAATTTGTGAATGTGCTGAAGGCGTATTAGGGAAGAAAGCTAGAACTGCAGCTAAGAATATTATTGAAAAAGCTTTATGTTTAATTGTAAGGAGAAAGGACTTGTACAAGAATTATCTGAGTGATAGATCGTATGAAAACAAAAGAAATGTAAAGAAAAAGAAGAAAGCATTAAAATATGAACTAAGGAGGTGTGAAGTGGAGGCCATGGATAAAATTGCCGAGGATCTGGAAGATGCAGCTAGACGGCATAATAGTAAAATATTGTACTGGCACGTTAACAAATTGAGAGGGAGTAGTCAATCCGGGCTTGTCCCAGTTAAACATAGGAATGGGGTCGCAAGTAGCGATAAGGAAAAAACTAAAGAGAGATGGGCCGAACATTTTGAGACCTTGCTTAACCGAGATAGAGTTGCAGGAAAAAATATAGAGGAAAATGAAAAAGTTTGTGATGCCTTGGATGTGAAGGAAGATTTGTTTTGTGAGGAGGAATTAGCAACAGTACTAAAAGGATTAAAGAACTATAAGGCTCCAGGTGCTGATAGGGTGGTAAATGAGTTTCTTAAATATGGTGGCTCTGAGGTTAGAAACAAGTTATTGAAGATTATGAATATGATTTTTGAAAAAGGGGAAGTACCTAACGATTTTAGGAAAACCTTAATTAAGCCACTTTATAAGAAAGGTGACAAAAGTGAGTGTGGTAATTATCGAGGCATTAGTCTGGTCTCTGTAGGTTATAAATTACTTAGTAATATGATACTTTTTAGACTGAGAGATGCCGTAGACAAAGTTTTAAGAGAAGAGCAGTGCGGTTTTAGAAAAGGTAGAGGATGTGTCGACCAAATTTTCACTTTTATGCTAATAATTGAGAAGTGCCTGAGTTTTCAAACTCCTTTGGTCCTCAGTTTTATAGAATATGAGCAAGCGTTCGATTCTGTTGATAGAAGAGCTTTAGTAAAGGTTTTATGCTTGTATGATATACTAGACAAATACATTAAAGTGATTAGTGCTATGGACGAGAATAACACTGCTACGGTTAAGGTAGGAAATGAGGTTAGCAGCGGGTTTTTTATTAAATCAGGAGTTAAGCAGGATTGTGTTCCATCCCCCTTTATATTGATTATTTTGATGGACTTTGTCTTAAGGAGCACAGGAAAGGCAATGGGAGACCACGGAATCAAATGGGGAGGAAAAAGTCTCCTGGACTTGGATTATGCTGATAATTTAAGCATCCTAGATGACAGTATGAGCAAAATCAATGAAGTTTTAGAGGTTTTGCGAGTTCAGGGTGCTAGAGTTGGTTTGAAAATTAATGTTAGGAAGACTAAGTCACTAAGGCTAGGAACAAGTGAAGATGAAAAGGTGACGTTGGGTAATGAAAAGATTGATCAGGTGGGCAGCTTCACTTACCTTGGTAGTATTATTAATAAAGATGGTGGGAGCAGTGAAGATGTTAAGAATAGAATAGCCAAGGCTCAGGGTGTTTTTTCACAGTTCAATAAAGTCTGGAAGAATAGGAAGATAAGTCTGCTAACCAAGATTAGTATATTAGAAGCTACAGTGATGACAGTGGTCAAATATGGCTCTGAAGCATGGACGCTCCGAAAAGCAGATGAAGATTTGCTAGATGTTTTCCAGAGAAATTGTTTAAGGATTCTTCTGGGTACCCGGCTTCAGCCCTTATTTCAAACAACAGGCTGTACGAAAAATTTGGTTCAATACCGCTCTCTAGGGCTATAATAAAAGAAAGGTTGAGGTGGTTAGGGCACATTTTGCGGATGAAGGATGACAGATTCCCGAAGATTGTTCTTTTCGGCCAACCGTTTAGGGCTAAACGGAAAGCAGGTCGTCCCCGTCTGGGGTGGGAGGACGTCAGAAAGAAAGATTTAAAGGAAATGGGAACTTCGTGGTGGGTGTAAAAAGGGAGGCTTTGAATAGATTGGGGTGGAGGAGGAGCGTGCGTAGCTGTGTTGGCCTCAGGCGGCTTGGTGCTGCTGTGAGTTGTTAGTAGTAGTAGTAGATAATAATAGATACATCAAAAGAATTGAATTTCGATGCTTATTCAAAATATATTTTTGAAAAAGGGGGAAATCAAGCGATCTTAACGAAAATCACACCATCAGATTCAGCATATCAGAGAACCCTATTCCGGATCAAAATTTTGAGATAGAAATTTTGTTAAGCATAGTCGAAAAATGTAATAACTATATCTTTAAGAATGACCTGACCCCCATAGCCACCGGGGGAAGGGCTGCAAGTCATGAACTTTAACCATTATTTACATATAGTTTTGGCTATTGGGAAGCATAAAGAGATTTTCAAGAGAAGGGGGGATTTTTCTGGAGGTAATGCTTATGCGGGAGGATCTTCTATGGAGGAGTTTATGTGTTGGAAGGGAATTTTTCATGGAGGGGGAGCTGGATTTTCAGACATTAGTTCAGATACTGTCAGAGATTAAATGAAAAACAAGCTTTTCAACATAAAGTAAGGAGCAACATTAAAACGTACAGAAATTATTACGCATATTAGGGGGGTCACCCCCTCATCAATACCTCATACTTCACCCTAAATTGTTTTCTGACTTTTTAAAAAGCTTTTTATTCTAATTAAACGGCACTTGTGTATCAGGAGTTATTGTTAAATAATTGAATAAAAAGTCAAACTTTAGCGTAAAGACCAAGGTATTGAGGGAGGGCAACACCCCTCACTGTTCGTTTTAAGCTTTAATGTTGCTCCTTAATTTCAGTTGAAAAAAATTGTTAACAGTTTTGAACTCTTATTATTCTCATGTTGAAACGCAAAAAATGCAACTTTTCTTCCTGTTTTGTATTCTCTTCCCTGTTTTTTTTATTATCCTAGAGGTATAAAATATTCAGTTTAATTTGTATTCTACATTAATTCATATCATCACAAAAAAAAAATTTCGTATTTCAAATGTCAAAAGCAGGTTAAAAATTATTCTACACGTCCTGTTGCTAAGTTCAATCGTGTTTTCTCTGTTTCCTGTCGGGCAGCAGTTACTTTTGAAGATGTACGCTGTTCCAGTGGAATTTCTTGAGTTCTAACAGTTCTTTCTTGTGTTCCATAACTTCCAACAGGTTGATTTAGAGAAGATTGACTCTCTGGTAGACCAGTCACATTTGTGACATCGGGATGACCTTGGCCTGTGATGCCAGTGTTTGGAACGTATACTGTCACAGGTGGAGGTTGTACAATCGTTTCTTGATAACCAGTTATATTGGACTGCGCTGGACTTTGTGTTCCGTCGGGAGTAACAAACTTTGCTGGATTTTCCTCATTGAAGTTAGCCATTGTCTGAATAAAAAATCAAATAGAAATTAGTATTTAGAAATAGTCTTGTTACAGGTCACAGCAGGTCACAGCAGAATGGTTGCTTGTTACAACTTAACCAAAGAGAAAAATTTTGATTTCAGAATTTAGTGTCTTAGGCCTACAAACTAACCATGAACAGGATATGGACACCAGACAAGGATATTTGTAGTATATAATATTAGCCATTGTAATAGACTAGACACTAGATTATTACTCCATTAAAAAAAAATCCACAATTTGTGGGAAAAAGCAGCCTACTGGAGGAAGATTATTATTTTTTTAATATTCAATAGTTTTTTTCTAATATTTATAGTAAATTTATCACGTGTGTTATGCTTTGTGGAACATGCTCATTGTCAAACGCTTCAGTAATCTTCATAATGCGTACTATATAAATATTGCTGTCTTAAAATGCTCTTTCTTTCTTCCAGGTTGTGAGCCATAGTAATTTCACATTAACTACAGAAGTTACTTAAATTTGACATCTACCGGGAGCAATTATAGAGTAACTAAGAGCTTATTAGATTTATAAGTTCCTGATCTCCACAAGTTTCAATTTGACCCATCTCCCTTTCATTCCAATAATACTTTAAATATGCTTAATTCTCATAGCAATACTGATGATAATAATCATGCAGATTTACTTCACTAAAGAAGTCGGTAAACTATCTTTAGTAAGCAGTTAATACAAAAGTGGATTAAACTTGCTTTTGTATCGTTGTAGTTATTATGACGACTTGGACAGTTGGACAGAGTTGGACAGAAAAAGCTAGTTTTTAGTAGCTTACAGTCATTTTCTCCTAACCTAGAATGCAGCCTTTGATCAATATGGTCAAGTAGTTTGAATTCACACACATTCTAAGCTAGACATGTATATCTTGGTAAAATCAGTTTCAATCAACATAACCTGTTTCCTTTATTATAATGTATGAAAACCAGAGAGGAAAGGAAATAATAAATGAAAAATAAAGTAAAAAAGGTTGGAAAACGAGAATTTTGTCAGCCAGTGGCAAAAATATGAAGAAGAAGAGCAAGCAAATATTTCGACAAGGACCTCCATCAAGTCGTCTTCAGTAGCTACTAAAAAAAAAACAAAAAAAAATCAAACAAAAAAACAATCAAACAAAACATAACCTTCTGAAGTGAATCTAACAAGAGCAGAATAAACACTGAATAAAAAAAAACAGTCAGAAATAAATGAAAGAAACAATTACCAATTGGATTGAATAAGTATCCGTTGCCTTGCAATAGACTTCGCCATTCTGCAATTTCGATATTTGTTAGGTATGCGGACCGGTTGTCTTAAATTAGACTGGGCAAAATATTGATTGAGTCTTTTGAAATTAAGTTGTTATAAATTGGGCTTAAAGAAATATCTCCGGTGTCTATTTATAGCCAAATTTCTGTTTATATATTTTTTGATCTCAATGAACTCTTTAAAAGATTGCGGTAGGCCATTTACAGTAGATATTATAATTATAACATGTAACTATAACCATAACATGTTATAGTTGTCCAACTAAAGGCGTAGGAAAGTTCTTAGCCACCATTTTTAAGCCTCCTTTAAGCACATAGAAATCTTATATAAAAAAAACTCCATAGATCTTGTTGACAAGTTAAAAAAATCAAAGTAAAACAGAAAAAACTATCTTATCTAGTTTTTTTGCAGTTTTCATGTACACTTCATGCGATGTCCATAAATGTGAGCAGGCATTACAAAGAACATTAGAGGAAAATTCCGCTTGGTCAGATTAAAAAACTTTGGAAATTTACACAATAATGAGGCTTGTTCGTCTTTGCAACAATTTCTCTACGTATTTTAAGTACCTAGAAAATTTTTTCCTTTAAATCATGGGCCTATCCATGGGCACTGTATTATCTCCTTATTTGGCAAATTTTACATGGATTTCATAGAACAATCTGCTTTGAATAGTTTCCACTTAAAACACTCTCTGAGGTTTCGGTTCGTTGATGATATACTTTCTGTTTGGGAACATGAACAGGACTCTAAAGAGATTTTTGGTAAATTTGAACTCTTTTGATTCGAATCTCCAATTCACAATGGAACTGGAAGATTCAGAAAAGCTGCCTTTTTTGGATGTTTTAATTATAAAAAATATTCATAGCGTTGAATTTTCTATATATATATAAAGCCGACCCATAATAATCGGTATCTACATTTCTCGTCAAATCACCCTCCTTCTGTGAAAAGAGGGGTAATAATTTCTTTAGTCAACATAGTTCTAAAGATCTGTTCACGTAATCATGTAAATTCTGAATTAAATTATCTCAAAGATATTTTATTCTGCAATGGCTACCAATAAACCCTTTAGAAAATATCATAGATAGACGATTAAAAAAAGATAAAATAAGAACACAAGGAGTCCGTCCCCCTTGATCCAGCTATTTCGGCAATTAAGAATAAAACTTTCACCGCTTTTCCATACATCTCAAAATTTAGTGACAAACTTGGAAAAAAAACACAATCTTTCCGTTTCTTTAAAAACTGAACCAAAAGTTGAACATTTTTTCAACTCAAGAAAAGATAAAAAGGACCCTATACTGGGTACTGGTGTCTACAGAATCCCGTGATAAGGTGGACATTTTACATAGGTAGTAGTCAGTGATCCAGGGACCGTTATCTTTCAAGGGGTGGCTCACATTCGCTGCAGTTGGTTTGAGGATGAATTATAGGGTAATCGGGGGCGCTGATAACGAATATCGGGGTGCACAAGTTCGCACGCGTGTAGAACATGGTCATTTTAGCCTATAAAGTCATAATTGGCCTATAAAGACGTCATACCGCTCTTGATTTTATTTACACGGCAAAATAAACTGAAAACTTTATAAACTTGACATATTCTAAATTCTAAGAACACGTACTTTCACCTGGTATTTTTAGTTCTCCCCTGCAACCTTTTTTTTGTTAACCCTTATTTGATTTTTAAAACAAGGTTTTTAAATATACTTGTTCATAGGTTTTTCGATTTTTCTGTAATTTTTGCTTGCATAAGTATATTTTTTTGTGCTTTATCTGAATTCTGCTCGTTATTAAAAGTCAAACTATGTACCTCTTTTAAAAAAAATCTTAATTCTTGAGCAACTATTTATTTTTTCTAAATAACGTCATAGCTTTCAGAAATTAGCCTACAATGACCAGGTTTCTTTTAATTTTTTTTTCAGCTGTTAAAAAAAAGAAAACGAATCAAATTGCACATCATTTGAACCATCAGAATGTCCTTTACACGTTGTTAATAAAAACAAAGTCTTAGACTTGAATCTGCAAAAATATATAAGCATTTGAACAAGAAAATTCCCCCCCCCCCAAAAAAAGAAAATTTTCTGAATAGTGGCATTTTACTCGAAGTATTTTCAAGACAACCTATAATTTTTATCTCACCAAAACGATATATCCCTCTTTCTTGAATGAAATCATGTATTTACATTCTATACAACTAATATTTTTAACCAGGAAAAGCAAAAAGCAAAAAACAAAAAACAAATGCTTAATTCTGCAATCGCTTGCGCAAATTTGGTATATTTTTTATGCTTTATTTAAATTCTGCTCGTCATTACGAGCCAAACCATGTGCTTCTTTTCCAAATCTTAATTCTAAAATTCTAAATCTTAAATCTAAAATCTTAATTCTTGAGCAACTATTTATTTTTTCTGTAGTAGTAGATACAATCTGGCTCACGAAGACTCATATACGAGCCTCAAAGTGGCGAAGCCGTGTGAACGTGTGGTGCAGAGGTGACTAAGGCTGATTTAAGATACTATTTTCTTTAAATACCAGCATAGCAGGGGCCAATGATCCAATCGGTTAGATTGGGTCAACGGCCACTGTTGTAGTAGACGGTAAATGTCATGATCAGCTGAAAGCAAGGTTTAGACGACTGCATTAGCAGTTTAATATCAAAACAAATAAAATAGAATATTTAAAACTGAACATGAAACGGTGGCTCAAATCTCCTTTTCTTCTTCATCTTCGTCTTCGGACTCGTTCTGATTCACATCGGAAAGTAGACATTTTTGGGGTCAGCACCATACTTGCATGCGCTGTCACAGAAACCTATTTTGGAGCATTTGCAGTGCGAGCCGCACCTCTTGTTGTCACAGTTGCAAAAAGAAAGCGATGCTAGCCCATGATGCATTACAGAAACTAGGTCTGGCTTCAGTTCATGATCTTCAATTCTCCAGCCCATATCGGTGGCCTGAGGTAAATCAATACAGGGCTTGTGGCTTTGAATCCAAATCAGTGACTGGAACATGCACCTCTTTAAATGAAGCAGAAACGAGATTTCAGTTGGTGGTAAACGCTGCAAATCCTCCAATCTTGAGAACAAATGTGCTCGAAGATCATTCATACTATTGAAGTTAGTCACACTTCTGCCATACACTGTAACCACAAGCTGCTTACAAATGTTGACTAAACCATCACTTTGCACAGATGATGGCTTCTCTGCAAGGGCTCAAACTTTATCACCTAAAGACCCCAACAAAGTTTCTGAAGACTTTGCAGCTCAAAAAAAGCGGACCTTTCCAATTCCATACAGAAAGCTTGTGGTGTCACATCCACGCGAGCTGTGGACAAGCGGCAAGGCGTTGCAAAATGTTACTTCTAGTTTTTGTGCTGCCGTATGAATAGGTATGCAGTAGCACGGAAACTTAACCCTGAGCTGTTTGAGGCCGAGACTAGCAAGATACTGGAAGTAGTATGCAGCTAGTAAGACTATATCTGTATCGTTGGCTTGTATTATCACAAGTGTGCTTTTTCGTCTGGTGGCAACTGCTGTGTGGTATAAAACCCGAGTGTCTGCTTCCTCATGGCAAGACGAGATATCGTCATCAACAGAGCTTCCATGGGGCGTAACGGTAACAGCTCTATGTCGACTCGTGAAACCTCCAGCGAGATGAACCATCAGACAGGTTGAAATTTTGTACTCCCAGACCTCGAAAAGAACTTTCAAGAGTCGACCTTTGGCTGAGCAACTACTGAGAATCCCATCCCAGAGTGTTGCAATTTTGCTGGAGGAAGTGAACGGGCTGGAAATATCTCCTCTTGGAACTCCTCTTCTTTCTCGACAGCCAGATGCTTCTTTGAGGTTGAAAGAGTAGTCATCACGGGTTCTATCGTCACTAAGACCATTATACCTGTCACCAACCAAATGGATAGACTGACAAGTATCGGGTATGTTCCTAAGAATCCCATCGTAAACTTTTATTCCAAAATCTGCTAGCGTCTCATTTTGTTCTGGTCGATAACACCTTATGACACTTATGACATCAACTATATAGCAAGATCAAGGAGTCTTCACGAAGTGTATGTGGAATCATTTTTGGCCATAACTGCAATCCAGACTGTTGCAGAATGTAGTTAAAGGCTGTTGACTTTGTACCAGTACGTAGATGATGCTCCTTACGACATGATGATAATGCTGTAAGTGAGGCCAGATATGGCTGTAGCTCGTACTTCAGCAGCTCGCAGAGGGACGAAGTTTGTGTCGAATTTGCAAGACGCAGAGCTCGTTTAAACAGCTCAGTTTCCCCAAAATATTTTTTTGTGGCTCTTTATTATTTCCTTTTTTGGCAACAGAGGCGATAGTTTATACTATACCAACTGTTACTTTCGTGAATGTCCCGTCGAAATATGAGCTCACGGCTTCGAAGCCAATGTCTCGAAAGTTCAGCAGACTATTTGCTATATCTTCTGGAGCTCTATCACCTGTCATAAAGTTGTACACCTCTGTTCTCGTCGTCTTGAATGGGTTTCCGAGCAACTCTACCAAGTCCATAGCTCGATTTTCACCTTTGATTGTCAGATTCGTAAACGCAGGGGTATCTTCATGATGCTTCATTGCCTCGTCATCCATATTCAGGTTTGCTTTCAGCATTCTGGTGACTGCTGTGAGAAAGGGGAGAGTAGCCAGATATCGATCCCTGGCATTTTCAGTCGTTGTCGCACCAACGATACCAATAACTCCTCGATGACCTTTAATGTCCAGATTCAGGGTCGACTCTAAAGCCAGATCGCATGCAATGCTGCAAAACAGCATGGTTGTTTTCCTAACAACAAAATTGTCACTTACAAACTCTCTGTGAAATTCTGGCGCTTTTTCAGGCAGGCGTAGTATTTCTTCTAGGTAGTTAAGCGCAATTACGGAGTATTTATGGTTTCCAGATGCGAAGAAAATCAGAATCATCTCTTTTGTGGCTTTTATATGTGATCCCTAGTCCGCACCTCTTTCAGCATAAAGATAGTCGTTTCTGCTGCGGATAAAATTTAATAGTTGATTCAGAGGCTATGATTCCTTATGGTAGATCTGGACTCGTTGTACTTCGAGAAAAGCGGAGCAGTGCTGTCCAACTCATCTTCTATCTGTTTACATGCTTCAGAACTAGTTGTACCAACATGGTGTACCTCGCGCAAGACAACTGACACCCCCTAAAATCGTTGTTGCTGGAAGCCTTACCTTTAGCTAGATCAGATAAATATCGTAAATCCTTTCCTTTTACGTCGTAGTTTTCAGTACTTTATGCAATAGTCAGTGATCCAAGGCTCGCTATCGTTCAAAAAAAGAGAGGGGATGGCTCACATCAGCCGCAGTTGGTTTGAGTACGAATGCTGGGGTAATCTAAGGTGCTTAAAACGAATATCTGGGTGCACATGCTCGCACTAATGTAGAACTTGATGATTTTAGCCTATAAAGGAGAAATAAGCCTTTTATGGCTAAGTACTTTATGCAACTAAAACCCAATATGTAAGATGCTCGGCTTTTTTTATTGCTGTGGAAACCAAATTCGCGCATGCAATCGCAGAACCAGGCATCTGTTGTTTTTTTTCCTGGTTAAGAGTATTAGTTATATATAATTTCAATAGATTATTTGATTTAGAAAAGAGCAATCTATCGTTTGGTGAAATAAAAATTATAGGTTGTGTTGAAAATATTTAAAGTAAAACGCCGCTATTCAGAAAATTTTCTTGTTTTTTTTTGGGGGGGGGGGGTGTTTTTTGTTCAAACACTTATATATTCTTGCAGATTTAAGTCTCGACTTTGTTTTTATTAATGGCAGGTAAAGGACATTCGGACAGTTCGAATGATGTGCAGTTTGATCCGTTTTCATGTTTTTTTTTGTTAATAGCTAAAAAACTTTAAAAAAGCTTGGTCATTGTAGGCTAATTTCTGAAAACTATGACGCTATTTAGAAAAAATAAATAGCCGCATCAAGAATTAATATTTTTTGGAAAAGAGGCACAACATTTGACTCGTAATCACGAGTAGAATTCAAATAAAGCATAAAAAAATATACTTGCGCAGGCAAAATTTTCAGAAAAACCAAAAAAACTCAGAAAAAGTATATTAAAAATCCTTGTTTTCAAAATTAAACAGGGGTTAAATAAAGAAAAAAGGTTGTGGGGAAAAATTTAAAATACCATGTGAAAGTGCTTTTTCTTAGGATTCAGAATATGTCAAGTTTATAAAGTTTTCAGTTTATTTTACTAAGTTAAAAAAAAGTCAAGAGCAGTATGACGTCGTTATAGGCCAAATTTGACTTTATAGGCTAAAATAACCATATTCTACGCGCGTGTGAACTTGTGTGCCCTGATATTCGTTGTAAGCGCCCCCGATTACCCTTGAATCCACCCTCAAACCAACTGCAGATGATGTGAGCCACCCCTTTCCTTTTTTGAACTATAGCGAACCTTGGATCACTGACTACAGGGTTCATCAACAACTTGGTGAACGTTTGCATGAACATGAAATTTCAATAGACAAGTCCCTGAGATTCGAAAATAAAAATGACAACTCTGATTCCGCCTTGCCCCTGCATATACTTGGAAATCCTACACATTTGGTACTTTTTGAGGAGGTGACTTTAATATCTACTGTAAATGGCCTACCGCAATCTTTTAAAGAGGTAACTGAGATCAAAAAATATATAAACAGAAATCTGGCTATAAATAGAGACATCGGAGATATTTCTTTAAGCCCAATTTATAACAATTTAATTTCAAAAGACTCGATCAATATTTTCGCCCAGTCTAATTTAAGACAACCGGTCCAAATACCTAATGAATGTCGAAACTGCAGAATGGTGAAGTCTATTGCCACTCAACGGATACTTATCAAATCCAATTGGTGATTGTTTCTTTCATTTATTTCCGACCAGGTTTTTTTGATTCAGTGTTTATTCTGCTCTCGTTAGATTTATTTTGGAAGGTTAGATTTTGTTTGATTGTTTTTTTTTTTTTTTTTTTTTGTTTTTTTTTTAGCACTGAAGACGACTTGACGGAGGCCCTTGTCGAAATATTTGCTTGTTCTACGTCTTCATATTTTACCACTGGCTGACGAAATCCTCGTTTTCTCACCTTTTTGATTTTGTTTTTCATTTATTATTTCCTTTTCTATCTTGTTTTTATATTTCATGTATAGCCAGTGTTGTCTTAGAATGTATTTACTTTATTGTAATCAGTTCTGATTGGTCGAAAATAATGTTGTCTTGACAGATATTTAGCTAGGCCCTTTTGAGAACGAGACTACAAAGAAAAAGACAGATAACTGAACACCGCTTAGACCTCAGTAATGTAATAAATAAAACTTGTTATCTTCACTGGCGTTTAAATCACTTTAAAAATAGACCAGTTACTACTTAATTCTTGCTTTGATTACTTTTTTTATAATGTTTACTACAATAACGGGGCTGTCCAAGCGCCGTTAAACTACATCTTTCAGCACATTTTCTGCTATAGGAAATTTCAAGGCATCCATTCATCACTACAAAACCACTTCTTCCAGTTTGCGGGTTTCAGTTATTTATTTTTTTTCTGATTTCAACCCATTAGATGGTATTTCCAATTTTTTATGGCTAAGGATATATTGCTGAACATGCATATATTTCCACTGACTATCTGAAATTAAGCGATTACAGCGTGGTAATTTGGCTAATTTATTGACAAAACAATCTCTTGCAGGTCAAATATGCTTGAAGAACTAAAAGGAGGAGTCCTTGTCCTGGCTCATGCCTCCACTGAATTATTCAATTTTATTTATTTGTAAGTCATTAAAATTGCAAACTAAATGTCATAAATAAATTAAGAAAAGCAATAATTTTATAAATGGAATTTGACTTCCACAATTTATATTTTGGTGTTTCTGAGCAGGTTGATGACAAACTAGACGTTAATATTGCAATAAAAACATAAGTACTTCTGTTAAAAATTGGGTTTTTAAAATTTCTTTAAAATTTCTTTTAAATTTCTTTAATTGGGTTTTTAAAACTTCTGTTCGTTTTAAACTTCGTTTATTCAATCTTGATAATTTCTTCGCTCTTATGTTTGATATTTGATAAAATCTAATTTCTGCTGGCTATAATTCAATCTGAAAATCTAATTCAATCAAAAATCAATAAGAAAAATTCAACAAAAAAAAATTCAATCAAAAATCTACTTTCCACTGAATTAGTCAATTTTATTTATTTGTAAGTCATTAAAATTGCAAACTAAATATCAAAAATAAATTAAGAAAAGCAATAATTCTATAAATGGAGTTTGATTTCCACAATTTATATTTTGGTGTTTCTGAGCAGGTTGATGACAAACTAGACGTTAATATTGCAATCAAAACATAAGTACTTCTGTTAAAAATTGGGTTTTTTAAATTTCTTTAAAATTTCTTTAATTGGGGTTTTAAAATGTCTGTTCGTTTTAAACACAGTTTATAGAATTAGCAGTATGATCATTCCCTATCTCACCCATTATAAAAACCCGGACCGAGGTGCGAGTGCTCCAGAGAACGTTTTTGCAGATATAAACATAAGCGGCATTAGATCTTTTCACGGGTAGACAAGTCAGATTTCTCTTGGACGCGAGACTTACAGTTATAATAGAAATAATCGGAAATAAGTGGAAACCCGCTATTACGAACAATGCACTTTGTAACCCTCTTGGACGCGAAACTTAAAGTAATAATAGAAATAATCGGAAATAAGTGGAAACCCGCTATTACGAATAATGCACTTTGTAACCCTCTTGGACGCGAAACTTAAAGTTATAATAGAAATAATCGGAAATAAGTGGAAACCCGCTATTACGAATAATGCACTTTGTAACCATTTCTCATTGATTGACAGAAACAGACTAACCCGCTAATGCAGAAATAAGTGGGAGGAGCTTTTTGTTCGCACCGAGAATGAAGACCAGAAATGATCTGCGATAAACTTACTGGATAATTCTATAAACTGTGGTTTTAAATCAAATTCAATCAAATTCAATCAAAAACCAATAAAAAAAATCAATAAAAAAATTCAAAAATCTAATTTCCACTAAATTATTCAATTTTATTTATTTGTAAGTCATTAAAATTGCAATCTACATGTCATAAATAAATTAAGAAAAGCAATAATTCTATAAATAGAGTTTGATTTCCACAATTTTTATTTTGGTGTTTCTGAGCAGATTAATGACAAACTAGACGCTAATATTGCAATCATAACATAAGTACTTCTGTTAAAAATTGGGTTTTTTAAACTTCTGTTCGTTATAAACTTCGTTTATTCACTCTTGATAATTTCTTCGCTCTTATGTTTGATATTTGATAAAACCTAATTTCTGCTGGCTTTAAGTTTTAAAATCGTTTTTTGCCTTTCACTGAAAAACGTTTTTTAGAACTGAATTTCACAATGCACCATGGTGACCCAAAAAAGCACCATGGTGACCCAAGAATTAAGAAACTATTTAAATTTACTTGCAACAAACGTCAGCACTCAATAACGATGAGACCAACCTCTTATAATACCTCTTAAGATACGACCAACCTCTTAATAATAGCATCTCAATAATGGCTGTAGAGTGGGTGATTTGCTAGTTCACTGTATTCCTTATCTTTTAACCGTAAAAATATATGTAGATCAGATTTTTGAACTTGTAGCACTTTAACTTAGCAAGACACTTTAAGCCGAGGCCACTTCCCTCACGGATCCACCATGCCTTAATTGTAGCAACCCTTTTGAATAAAAAAGAATACCTTATAGCTTAAGTAAAATTCGTGAAAGTTATCGTCAATTTCTTGACGTTTACTCTTCTCAATTTGTAAGCTTACACTTTTAACTAAAGCGCTGAAAGCAGTTAGAATACTTATGGGTACATATTATAAAATGCAGACGAAAGAAAGACGTTTGGCCGTGTCTTAAGAACACAGTATATAACTTATAGGCAGTATGATCTTTCCCTATCTTACCCATTAAAAAAACTCGGATCGAGGTGCGAGTGCTCCAGAGAACGTATAAACATAAGCGACATTAGATCTTTTCACGGGTAGACAAGTCAGATTTCTCTTGAAAGTGAAATTTGGCTTCAACGTTGGAACACTAAATTTTGAAGAAACTAATTTTAAATTAATTTATTCCAATACATATATGAAAATCGGTAATTAGTAGTGCAATGCTATTATTAGATGTTTTTAGGAATTAAAATTAGGTTTCGAAGTCTCATGTTGGTTTCAAAGGCATTTTGAGAAAGTTTCTGCCAAAATACGTGTTCCAGGGTAATTGGACCGCTGATGGCAGATCAAATGAGAGGATCTGTTTGTACGCGCTAATGCACGAAGAAATGGGAGGAGCTGTTTGTTTGCACCGAGAATGAAGAGCCAGAAATTATCTGTGGTAAACTTACTGCTATATCTTTATACTGTGCTTAAGAAGGTAGCTGCTCCTGCTCTATTGAAGTCGTCCCTTTCATATTTTTTTATCCAAAGCACCAGAGAGGTTCTCATGACATAGCACCGTTATCAACTCTTGTTCCAGCTTGCGTGGGAAGACCTAAGCAAGTAATGAAATTTTAGATAAGATTCTACAGATTGGAAAGGCCGTATTCTCGAATAAATATACTAATTATACCATACAAATTCTTGGGTGTATTTCTTATTTATATCAGACGTTTGTACTTTTTTTTACTTTTTTAAGTAGCATTGTTAACTAACATAAACAGAAAAAAGTATCTAGTCAACTCATAAGAAATCGTTTGGTACGAAATTTTTTCGCTAGGATTTCAAAGAGGGTACAATTGGATAAAACTATATAGCTTGTTTACCCTTGCTGCTGCTCCTATACCACCAATTTGGTTTATGGGATTATCTCCTTCTAATTTCCTTTCTGCAGTTACAAGTGCTTCAGCTTCTGCTTTAGTAACTTGGTTCAAATCGACCATTATCTTCATATGCTTGAAATCTGAAAGAAATAATTACTGGTTATTAGTACCAGTTTTGACAAGAAAATCTATTTAAAGGGACAAAAGATGCATAAATGTTTCTGCGAAAAAGTAACCATAATGTGTAGCCACCCGAAGTCAACGCACTGATGGATACCTCTGTTACTTCCCGTCCATATCACAACCTTTAATTTTTCCATACACAAAAGAAACCCCCAAGGTTAGGTTCTCATCTCCGCCTTATCTGGAATGTCTGGTTTTCTCGTAGAATGCTAGTTTCCAGACCAGCTTGTGGCTACTTTGACATGACCTCCTCTGAAATTCACCAAAGATCTGCGGAATTTACAGCCTAGCAATCCTGTTTAATATTAATTTTTTTTTTCAAATTAAAGTAAAAAGCAAAAAACAAAATGGGCAATAAATATTTATCAATTTCATTGTGTCCCTCTAGTCTATAGTAAATTGTATCCCTTCAACTGAGGCTGCAATATTTAATAGCACACATGAAACTCAAACTTCCCCTGGATGTGGGTCTTTATTACTGTCTGTGAACAAAAATTTTAAGCACCATAATATTTAGTGTCCACTGGATGTCTGCTTCAAAAAAAGATACTTTATTAACAATCACATTTCTTTTAGCATAATAGGCTCATCTTTAAGAAAGCAAATAGTTTCCTTAAAAGTGTTACACATAAATTAAATTAGTTAAAATCCTATCCCTCACAATGCCTCTAGAAGTATTGCATTTACGGTCATTTACATGTATTAATTAAAAAAAAATACTTTCCAAAAAATAAATTTTTCGAAGAAAAGTAAAGGCCATTTTAAACTTAAGCTCAGCAGATACAAATACCTTTTAAAATTCAAACTCAAAATGACCAGAAATTACTATTAAAGAATAAATGAAACCCAAAATGAACAGAAAATAAATAAACAATCATAGCAAAAACATACAAGTAATAATACAAATGAATAAATAGATCTTAAAGCCAGTAATGCTTAGATTGAATATGAAAATCAAGCTTAAAACGAAAAAAAAAATATTTAACGAACAGAAATTAAATAAACAGTCAATGCAGACAAACATACAATAAATATTAATGTAAATGAATAGATAAATCTTAAAACGAGTGAAACTTAAATTGAATATGCAAATCAAGCTTGAAACGAACAAAAACCACCACAAACAAGAGTTCGGGTATGACCTCCTTCTCTCACTGTAAAAGTCTAAAACTTACTGCGTCATTGGCGCTTTACTGAAAACCAATTTTATTACAAATATTTTCTTTTGTACCTAATATTGAAAATAAACATTAAAATTATAGTAAAATTTTGAACTGATGAGCCTTCAGCAATTAATATCATTATGCATAAAATATTCATTTTAATTTATTAGCTCCTTTTAAAGTTGTTAAAGACGAATATAGTTTCCCTACAAACAAGTGTTTGGATACTGCCTCCTTTCCTAACTATAAATAAAAACCAAAAGCCTACTGCGTCATTGGCGCTTAACTGAAAACGGATTATATTACAATTATTTTCTTTTCCAGTTCTTACAGTATTGAAAATAAAAATACAATTACAGTCAAATAAATTCTTGAACTGATGGATCTTTCAACAATTAATATCATTATACATCAAATCTTCAATTTGACGTTGTTTATACTTTGTTGTTTACTTTGTTGTTTGATTGTTACTGTGTTGTTTGATTGTTGTTTAGACATTGAGGACTTGGTTTCGGATCCGAGCGAATTGCCTGCCACTAAACAATAGAAAGAGTATTTGACAGAAAAAGGGTGGCCCCAGATGCAGATGCGGATTACTCTTGCCCCAGATGTAGCCTAGGTATTGAGGATGTGGCCCATATTCTCGCCGAGTGTCAGCAACTTTCTCTATTAAGGGGAAAGTATTTTGAGGGTGGTAACTTGGAGTTCCTGGGGATCCTGAAAACGACTGTAAAAAGGACAATCAGGCAGTTATGTAAATATGTAAATGAAGCGTTGACATCAATGAGTCAAACTTGATATTTATGTTATTTTTCTTGTTGAGTGTAATTAAGAATACTGTTCTGTATGGCCTGTTTCTTTTGGCTTATAATAAATTATTATTATTATTATAGTTTTTAGTAAAGCGCCAATGACGCAGTAGGTTTTAGACTTTTACAGTAAGAGAAGGAGGTCATACCCAAACTCTTGTTTGTGGTGATTTTTGTTCGTTTCAAGCTTGATTGCATATTCAACTTAAGTTTCACTCGTTTTAAGATTTATTTATTAGTTTATATTAATATGTATTGTATGTTTGTTTGCATTGATTACTTATTTAATTTCTGTTCGTTTTAAGTTTCATTTATACTTCAGTAAGAAAATATTTTTTTTTTGGTTTAAGGTTGATATTAATATTCAATATAATCATTACTCGCTTTAAGATCTATTTATAAATTTATATTATTAATGTTGTATGTTTTTGCTATGATTGCTTATTTAATTTCTGTTCGTTTTGGGTTTCATTTATTCTTTAATAATAATTTTTGGTCGTTTTGAGTTTTAATTTTAAAAGGTATTTGTATCTGCTGAGCTTAAGTTTAAAATGGCCTTTACTTTTCTTTGAAAAACTTATTTTTCGGAAAGTTTTTTTTTTATTAATTTTTGTTCGTTTTTGATTGCAAATAATTCCTTATTTCAAAATCAAACTTAAAAAAAAAAATAATCAAATATTCATCAAAGTATCAAAACTGAAATCAAAGTTTCAATATCAAAGTGAAAAAATGGGTTTGTGTCAACCTCGGAGTTTTTATTATCTGATGTTTGAACTATTTTTAACAAAATTGCTATCTCAAAATTTTTTTGGATGGGTTTGGGGAAAAAAGGCGTGGGGGACTAGATTAAGCTTCGGTCTCTTTTGACTCTTTAAAAGTGGACTAGAACTTCCTATTTTCAATCAAATGAGCCCTCTCTGAAGTTTATACCAGTATCCCTTCTATAAGACCCATATATATCCCCAGAGTATAAATTACAATACCTATCCCTGGGCCCTAGGGGGTTGTTTCGACCCTGGAGTTTTAATATCTGATGGTTGGACTATTTTTAACAAAATGGTCACCTGAAATTTTTATCGGATGGGTTTATCCATCCGACACGCCCAAAGGCGCGCAGGGCGGGAGGGGCTAGTTGCCCTCTGAACTTTTTTCACTCTGAGAAAATAAACTACAGCTTTTAATTTCCATTCAAATGAACCCTCTCTGAAGTTTATACGAGCATACCTTCCATAAGAACCATATTTGCCACCAGAACAATACTTAAACGCCTGCCCCGGCCCTGGGGGGGGGGGTTGTGTCGACACAGAAGTTTTTCTTATCTGATCTTTTAACTATTTTAACAAAATGACCATACGTAAAGGTGTTTTTGTTATATGATCTTTCAACTATTTTTAACAAAATGGCTACCTCAAATCTTTTATCAGATGTATTTCGGGAAAAGGGGGTTGGGGGCCAGTTGCCCTCTGATTACATCTGACTCTTAAAAAGGGCACCATAACTCTCAATTTCCAATCGATTGAGCCCCCTTTGAAGTTTATTCGACGATCCCTTCAATATGAAGTGCCTCTGGGAAAAAAAAAATAAATGGAGTGTGGGGGGAGGCTAGCTTCCCTCCAATCACTTTTGACTCTTAAAAAAAGAATTACAACTTTCAATTTCCAATCAAATGAGCACTCTAGGAATTTTATACAAGCATCCCTTCCATAACAACCATATATGCCCGCAGGGCATAACTTACAACGCCTACCCCCGGGCCGTGGGGGGCTGTGTCGACACCGAAGTTTTTGTTATCACAACTTTGAACTATTTTTAACAAAATGTCTATCTCAAAATTTGTATCTGATACATTTAGGGCGTGGAGGAGGGGGGGGGGCTAGTTGCCCTTGGAAATATTTTGAATATTAAAAATTGAACCAGAACTTTCAATTTCTAATCAAATGAACCCCCTCTGAAGTTTATATGAGCATCCCTTTCATAAGAACCATATACGCCCCCAGGACAACACTTACAACGCCTATTCCCCGGGCTCGGGGGGGGGGCGTTTTTGTTATCTAATTTTTGAACAATTTCCATAACATTGACTATCTCAAAATTTGTAGCGGACAGGTTTGGGAAAAAAGAGCGTGGGGGGGGCTAGTTTAACTCTCTTGACTCTTAAAAAGTGAACTAAAACTTTCAATTTCCAATCAAATGAGCCCTCATGAAGTTTACACGAGCATCCCTTTCATTAGAACCATACAGGCCCTTAGGGCATAACATAGAACGCCTTCCCCGGTGCCCTGGGGGGTTTATTGACACCGGATTTTTTCTTATCCGACATTTGAACTATTTTTAACAAGATGTCTATCTCAAAATTTTCATCAGATGAGTTGGGGGCAAGCTGCCCTCGGATCTCTTTTGGCTATTAAAAAGTGAGCTCGAACTTTCAATATCGAATCAAATCAGCCCTCTCTGAAGTTTATACGAGCATCCCTTTCATACAAACAATATATGCCCCAGGGCATAGCTTACAACGCCTGCCCCCGGGCCCGGGGGGTTGTGACGACACCTGAGTTTTTGTTATCTGACTTTTGAGAAATTTTTAATTTAATGCCTATCTCAAAATTTTTATCGGATGCATTAGGGGAAAAGGGGGCGTGGGGGAGGGGGCTAGTTGGCCTCCAATCTCTTTTGACTCTAAAAAACTTAACTAGAACTTTCTATTTCCAATCAAATGAGCCATCTCAGAATTTTTTACCAGCATCCCTTCAAAAAGAACCATATATTCCCCCAGGGAGTAACTTGCAACACCTACCCTCGGGCCCTGAGGGGCTGTGTTGACCCCTGAGTTTCAGTTATATAGTCTTTGAACTATTTTAAAAAAAAGCTATCTCAACGTTCTAATCGGATAGGTTTGAGGAAAAAATGGCGTGGAGGGGGGAAGCTAGGGGTCCTCCAATCTCTTTTGACTCTTAAAAAGTGAATTAGAACTTTCAATTTCCAATCAAATGATCCCTTTTTGAAGTTAATACGAGAATCCCTTTCATAAGACCCATATATGCCCCCAGGGCATAAATTACAACGCCTGCCCCCGGGCTCTGTTGGGTTGTGTCAACCCCGTAATTTTCGTTGTATGATCTTCGAACTATTTTTAACAAAATAGCTATCTTAAAATTTGTATTGGATGCATTTGGGAAAAAAAGGGGGGGGGAGCTGGTTACCCTCCAATATTTTTTGACGCTTAAAAAGTGAACTGGAACTTTCGATTTCAAATCAAATGAGCCCTCTCTGAAGTTTATACGAGCATTCCTTCCATAAGAACCATATATGCCCCCAGGGCATAACTTATAACCCTTGCCCCTGAACTGTGGTGGAATTGTTCTGCTCAAACATATAATTTCCAGAACTTTCAACTACGTTGAACAAAATGGCTATATCAAAATTTTGATTGGATGTGTTTGGGGAAATGGTGGGCGTGGAAGGGGTGTCAGTTGCCTTAGAATAACTTTCGACTATTAAAACTGAAACTAGCCGTTTAAATTTCCAATCGAATTAGCCCTTTCTGAAGTTTCTACGACAATATTGTCTATACAAAACCTTATATTCCCCCAGGGCATAACTTACAACCCTTGCCCTGACGGCTGTGGGGGAGTTGTCAACCTCAAGGACCTAATTTCCAGAACTTAAAACTACGTTTAGGTAAAATTCTACTTTAGTTACTTTTGGCTATCTTGGAAAGAGGTTGGGTTAGGAAACTGAAACTTTCAGGGATGGATCTACCTGCTAAGATATGTCCCGGGAAGGTACTTTGAAGTACCTACCTCCACTCCTTCCCCCTCTATATAATGGTAAATTACTGCACATTACTAGTTGTTTTAGCTCAAATTTCATCCTATATTACTATCATAATTATAAATCACTGCTTACCTTACACACTTCAGCTTTTAATCTTGTTCATTAAAATATATTCCAAAATCCTATTTTCATTTAACGATCCATTTAAGTTATTTACTATATAACTGAGATCATGGGCACCCATATGGGGGGGGGCAGGGGGGCTCCCACCCCCCCCCCTTTGGCTGAATGATGCTGCCTTATTTTTATATTTTTGTTCTGAGATTTCTCTTATATAGCATTAAAAGTGCCAATTAGACGGAGTTTGCCCCCCCCTGGAATTCAGCTTATGGGCGCCCATGGATGACATTGCTTATCAAACCCTTTTGTGATGTCACAACTTTGCTTATCATGACCCCTTTGACAGTAGCATGCAGGTGCCATGGGGTAGAAGGCAAATCTGTGTTGATAAGCCATTTAAACTTTATTAATTAGGCAAAGGATTTGACAAGAGATAGACCAGTAAAAAAAAATGCAAATTGTTTTTAGAGGACAAATTATGTTATGAGAAGATGTTTTTATATTTATAGGTCCATGCGCCCATGAAGGGAAGAGGTTTTCAAAATCCCCTTCCCCCAAACTCAAAATTTTCTAAAATTCTACTTTAGAAGCCTTTTAAATATTTCTAAAGCACTAATTGATAGAGGGCTACAAACATCAGAATTGACTTTAGAAGACAAGTTATGTCATGGGAAGATGTTTTTGAAATCCCCCCTCCCCCCAAACTCAAAATTTTCCAAAATTTTACTTTAGAAGCTTTTTTAAATAGTTCTAAAGCGCTAAGACATAGAGCGCTACAAACATCAGAATCGGCTTTAGAGGACAATTTATGTCATGGGAAGATATTTTTGAAATCCCCCTTTGCCTCATACTCAAAATTTTCCAAAATTCTACTCAAAAATTTTCCAAAATTCTACTTTAGAAGCTTTTTTAAATATTTCTAAAGGGCAAAGACATGGAGCGCTACAAACATCAGAATTGACTTTAGAAGACAAGTTATGTCATGGGAAGATGTTTTTGAAATCCCCCTTCTCCCCAAACTCAAAAATTTCCAAAATTTTACTTTAGAAGCTTTTTTTAATATTTCTAAAGCGCTAAGACATAGAGCACTACAAACGTCATACTCAACTTTAGAGGACAAATTATGTTATGGGAAGATATTTTTGAAATCCCCCTTCCCCCTAAAGTCAAAATTTTCCAAAGTTCTACTTTATAAGCGTTTTTAAATATTTATAAAGCGCTAAGATATAGAGCGCTACAAACATCAGAATCAACTTTAGAGGACAATTTATGTCATGGGAAGATGTTTTTGAAATCCCCCCTTTGCCCCAAAATCAAAATTTTCCAAAATTCTACTTTAGAATCTGTTTGAATATTTGTAAAGCCCTAAGACATAGAGCGCTACAAACATCAGAATCGACTTTAGAGGACAATTTATGCTATGACAAGATGTTTTTGAAATCTCCCTTCCCCCCAAACTCAAAATTTTCAAAATTCTACTTTAGAGGCTTTTTTAAATATTTCTAAAGCGCTAAGACATAGAGCGCTACAAACATCAGACTCAACTTTAGAGGACAGATTATGTTATGGGAAGATGTTTTTCAAATCCCCATTCCCCCAAAACTCAAAATTTTAAAAAATTCTACTTTAGAAGATTTTTTAAGTATTTATAAAGCGCTAAGACATAGAGCGCTACAAACATCAGAATCGACTTTAGAGGACAATTTATGTCATAGGAAGATATTTTTGAAATCCCCTTCCCCCCAAACTCAAAATTTACCAAAATTATAATTTATAAGCTCTTAAATTATTTCTAAAGCACTAAGAGTTCTAGTTCTTAAAACATCAGACTCGACTTCATAGAACAAGTTTCCTCACAGATAGTTGGTTTAACAACCCCACTTCCCCCCAAACTCAAAAATTTCAAAAATTCTACTTTAGAAGCTTTTTTAAATATTTCTAAAGTGCTAGGACCTAGAGCGCTGCAAACATCAGAATCGACTTCAGAGGGAAATTTATGTCATGGGGAGATGTTTTTGAAATCCCCCTTTGCCCTAAACTCAAAATTTTCAAAATTCTACTCTAGAAGCTTTTTAAATATTTCTAAGGCACTAATAGATAGCGCGCTACAAACATCAGAATCGACTTTAGAGGCCAAATTAATTCTACAATAATTCCCCCTTCGATCCAAACTGAAAATTTTCCAAAATTCCACTTTAGAAGCTTTTTTAAATATTTCTAAAGCGCTAAGACATAGAGCGCTACAAACATCAGAATCAACTTTTAGAGGACAAGTTATGTCATGGGAAGATGTTTTTGTAATACCCATTACCCATTGAAATGTTGACAAAACAACATTTTAGCTTAATTTTCAGTTACCAGTTTCTTTTTCTCTGGCTTTAGTTCTGAAAACGCAATTTCAGTTATTCGAACAGAATTTTAAGCCATATCAATGTTACAAGTTATGTCATGGGAAGATGTTTTTGAAATACCAATTACCCATTGAAATTTTGACAAAACAACATTTTACCTTAATTTTCAGTTATCAGTTTCTTTTTCTCTGGCTTTAGTTCTGAAAATCCTTTGAACAGAATTTTAAGCCATATCAATGTTACAAGTTATGTCATGGGAAAATGTTAGTGAAATACCCAATACCGAAATTTTTATATAAGTTCCAGCATTTTTTACATATTTTAAATCGCGGATGTAAAAAAGAAAAGCAAAATTTTTCAATATTATAGGATTAAGCTATTTGAATATGTTTTATGTGGTTACCCAACTCAAAATGTTAGGGGTTTCCAAAAAAAAAAAATCAAAACGAATATAGATTATTCGGTACTTGAGCATTATAAATAACCCACCGCTATAGACTGTAAAAGGAAACCAGACAAACGGTTATTTGTTAGACAAATTAACCAGACAAACGGGTATTTGTTAGACAAAGACATAAAACATATTCAAATAGCTTAATCCTATAATGTTGAAAAATTTTGCTTTTCATTTTTAAATCCGCGATTTAAAATATGTAAAAAATGCTGGAAATTATATAAAATTTTATTTCGCGGGTGGAAAGGTTAGCTGCATGGGGATTTGATAGCAGGGGGAGGGGGCGGTCGGGGGCGGTGGTCAGCAACCTGCTCGCAGTGCCCCTGCTTATACTAATCTAAGCTGACCATTTTGTTGCAACATGTTGCACCGGAATCATACTCTAAAATCTGGTTGATAATTTGCCTGTCTAAAAAATATGTCTGACTTTCCTAAAAGGGGGAAACAACCCCTAAAAGTCAAAGATTTTAATGAAACTCATACCATCAAATTTGCGGTTCTTGGCGAATACCCGCCAGAAAATCCGCCCGTAAGATACCTCCCCGCAGAAAATACCCCCCCACGAGAAATACCCTGATAACTGAATAACTGAAAATTAAGGTAAAATGTTGTTTTGTCAACATTTCAATGGGTAATGGGTATTACAAAAACATCTTCCCATGACATAACTTGTCCTCTAAAGTTGATTCCGATGTTTGTAGCGCTCTATGTCTTAGCGCTTTAGAAATATTTAAAAAGCTTCTAAAGTGGAATTTTGGAAAATTTTGAGTTTGGGGGAAGGGGGAATTATTGTAGAATTAATTTGACCACTAAATTCGATTCTGATGTTTGTAGCGCGCTATCTATTAGTGCCTTAGAAATATTTAAAAAGCTTCTAAAGTAGAATTTTGAAAATTTTGAGTTTGGGGCAAAGGGGGATTCCAAAAACATCTTCCCATGACAGTACTTTTCCTCTAAAGTTGATACTGAGGTTTGTAGCGCCCTATGTCTTAGCGCTTTAGAAACATTTAAAAAAGCTTCTAAAGTAGAATTTTGGAAAATTTTCAGTTTGGGGCGAAGGGGATTTCAAAACAAAAATTGAGTTTGGGGGTAAGGGGGAATTATTGTAGAATTAATTTGGCCTCGAAAGTCGATTCTGATGTTTTTAGCGCGCTATCTGTTAGTGCTTTGGAAATATTTAAAAAGCTTCTAGAGTAGAATTTTAGAAAATTTTGAGTTTGGGGCAAAGGGGGATTTCAAAAACATCTTCCCTTGACATAAAATGTCATCTAAAGTCGATTCTGATGTTTGTAGCGCTATATGTCTTAGCGCTTTAGAAATATTTAAAAGCTTCTAAGGTAGAATTTTTGTAAATTTTGAGTTTGGAGGGAAGGGGGATTTTAAAAACCTCTTCCCGTGATATAACGTGTCCTCTGAAGTCGATTCTGATGTTTTAAGCAATCTATCTATTAGTGCTTTAGAAATATTTAAAAAGCTTATAAAATAGAATTTTGGTAAATTTTGAGTTTGGGGGGAAGGGGATTTCAAAAACATCTTCCCATGACATAACTTGTCCTCCAAAGTCGATTCTGATGTTTGTAGCGATCTAGTCGAATTTTGGAAAATTTTGAGTTTGGGGCGAAGGGGATTTTGAGTTTGGAGCGAAGACATAGCGCTCTATGTCTTAGGGTTTTAGAAATATTTAAAAAAGCTTCTAAAGTAGAATTTTTGAAAATTTTGAGTTTGGGGAGAAGTGGGATTTTAAAAACCTCTTCCCGTGATATAACGTGTCCTCTGAAGTCAATTCTGATGTTTTTAGCACTCTATTTATTAGTGCTTTAGAAATATTTTAAAAGCTTCTGAAGTATAATTTTTGAAAATTTTGAGTTTGGGGGAAGGGGGATTTCAAAAACATGTTCCCATGACATAACTTTTCCTCCAAAGTCGATTCTGATGTTTGTAGCGCTCTATGTCTTAGCGCTTTAGAAATATTTATAAAAGCTTCTAAAGTAGAATTTTGGAAAATTTTGACTTTTGGGGGAAGGGGGATTTCAAGAACATCTTCCCATAACATAACTTGTCCTCTGAATTCGATTCTGATATTTGTAGCTCTCTATCTATTAGTGCTTTAGAAATATTTAAAAAGCTTCTTAAGTAGAATTTTGACATTTTTGATTTTTGGGGAGGGGGGATTTCAAAAACATCTCCCCGTGACATAACTTGTCTTCTAAAGTCAATTCTGATGTTTGTAGCCCTCTATCAATTAGTGCTTTAAAAATATTTAAAAAGCTTCTAAAGTACAATTTTAGAAAATTTTGAGTTTGGGGGGAAGGGGGATTTTAAAAACCTCTTCCCTTCATAAGCGCATGGACCTATAAAAATAAAAACATCTTCCCATAACATAATTTGTCCTCTAAAAACAATTTGGATTTTTTTACTGGTTTATCTCTTGTCAAATCCTTTCCCTAATTAATAAAGTTTAAATGGCTTATCAACACAGAGTTGCCTTCTACCCCATGGCACCTGCATGCTACTGTTAAAGGGGTTATGATAAGCAAAGTTGTGACATCAAAAATGGGTTCGATAAGCAATGTCAGCTATATAGTAAATAAGTAAAATGGATCGTTAAATAAAAATAGGATTTTGGAATATATTTTAATAAACAAGGTTCAAAGCTGAAGTTGTGTAAGGTAAGCAGTGATTTATAATTATGATAGTAATATAGGATGAAATTTGAGCTAAAACAACTAGTAATGTGCAGTAATTTACCATTATATAGAGGGGGGAAGGAGTGTAGGTAGGTACTTCAAAGTACCTTCCTGGGACATACCTTAGCATGTAGATCCATCCCTGAAAGTTTTATTTTCCTAACCCAACCCCTTTCCAAGATGGCCAAAAGTAACTAAAGTAGAATTTTACCTACGTTTAATAAAATGGCTATCTCAAAATTTTGATTGGATGTTTGGGGAAAGGTGGGCGTGAGAGGGGGGTTAGTTGCCCTCCAATTACTTTCGACTATTAAAAAGGGCACTATCCCTTTGAATTTCCAATCAAATGAGCCGGTTTTTAAGTTTCTACGACAACGCTTTCTATAAAAACCTTATATGCCCCCAGGGTATAGCTTAAAACCCTTGCCTTGAGGTTTGTGGGGAGTGTCCTCCTCAAACACATATTTTCTATCTGGAAATCATTTAAACTGAACAAAATTGCTATCTCAAAATTTTGATTGGATGTGTTTAGGGGAATGATGGGTTTGGGTGGGGGGGGGGGGCTAGTTTCCCTCCAATCACTTTCAACTATTAAAAAGGGCACTAACCCTTTGAATTTCCAATCAAATGAGCCTTTTTTGAAGTTTCTACGACAACACTTTCTATAAAACCTTATATGCCCCCAAGGCATAACTTACAACCCTGGCCCTGAGGGCTGTGGGGGAGTGTCCTCCTCAAAAACATATTTTCTATCTGGAAATCAACTATACTGAACAAAATGGCTATTTCAAAATTTTACCTACGTTTAATAAAATGGCTGTCTCAAAATTTTGATTGTATGTGTTTGGAGGAATTATGGACGTGGGGGGGGGGCTAGTTGCCCTCTAATCACTTTCGACTATTAAAAAGGACACTAGCCCTTGGAATTTCCAATCAAATTAGCTTTATTTAAAGTTTATACGACAACGGCTTCTATAAAAACCTTATATGCCCTCAGTGCATAACCTAAAGCCCTTGCCCTGAGGGTTGTGGGGGGGGAGTCCTCCTCAAAAACATAATTTCTATTTGGAAATCAACTACGCTGAACAAAATGGCTATCTCAAAATTTTGATTGGATGTGTTTGGGGAAATGATGGGCGTGGGGGGCTAGTTGCCCTCCAATCACTTTTGACTATTAAAAAGGGCACTAGCCCTTTGAATTTCCAATCAAATGAGCCTGTTTTGAAGTTTATACCTCAACGGCTTCTATAAAAACCTTATATGCCCCCAGGGCATAACTTAAAACCCTTGCCCTGAGGGTTGTGAGGGAGTGTCTTCCTAAAAAATATATTTTCTATTTGAAAATTAACTACGCTGAACAAGAATGCTATCTCTCAATTTTGATGGGATGTGTTTGGGGGAATGATGGGCGTAGGGGAGGGGGCTAGTTGCCCTCCAATTACTTTCGACTATTAAAAAGGGCACTAGAACTCTCGATTTCCAATCGAATGAGCCCCCTTTGAAGTTTCTACGACGACCCCTTCCATATTAAGTGCTTCTTGAAAAAAAAAATAATAAAACATTGGAGCCGTATGGCCCTTACTATAGGCAACGCTACAGCGTTGCCTCTGATTAGTTTACATCTTGACGGAAGCTGAACTGGCTGGAGATAGTCTCCTTATAGAAACAGACGACGTTAGGCGTGCATTTGACTCATTGATCCATAGGGCCATGGGTGTTTCCATGGGTTCTAGGCGTTTACCCCCCCCCCCCGGCCATTACCCCCCCCCATGGAAAATACCCCGCCCCAGAAAAATACCCCCGTGGAAAATAAGGCTTTCCAAATTTGAGAATTTTATTTGAGTTGTGTTTTTTTAATTTCCGTAGGGGGGAGAAATTTTGGTACTTGTGTATTATGCACCACTCACTCAAGTTTACGCTGTGTAAAATTCGAGAAAAAATCGTTTTTTTGTTGGTTTCTTCGTTACTTTAGAAATAAATTTGGGCTATAGATTTGCACATTAGGGGGCGGGGAGGGGTAAAGTATAGCGGGTCTGCATGCAAAATGTGGTTGGTATATTTATTCTTCATATTATATAGATAGATAGATAAGTGTATTGTAAAGCCAAATATACGGCCATGAACACAGTAAAATAACATAAATGAAAGGCATAGATAACATAAACTTTGATCAGCAATCATCATAAAACATTTAAATGAAACACTACATTAACCTAATAACAGTGCATAATTATTGGAAAAATGGTCATTAAAAAAAAAACACAATTTTGTATGCGTTTTTTGAGGGTTTTTTTAGTGTAAAAACCTAAAAGTTTGTTATTGTTTAAAAAAATAGAGTTGTGAGAAAGTCAAACTTTAGCGTAAAGAGCGAGGCGTTGAGGAGGGGACAACCCCTTTTATATACGGAATAATTTCTGTTTGTTTTAAGTTTTAACGTCGTTCCTTACTTTCAGTTAAAAAACTGTTTTTTTATTATTTAATTTTTGAACGTTTTTGAATTAATGCAGGTTTAGATTTTGGCTCACCGTACATGAATAATTAAAATAAAATTTGCATATTAATTTACTTTTATTTTGTTAAATGGCTTTCTCGAAACTTGTTTAATTTTTTTACGAACGTTTTATTAGTAATAAATATACGTAACTTACGAATTAACTTACGTAACGATCTTCAATATTCATATATTTTTAATACGTATATTAGGGGGCTCGCCCCCCAGTTAATACCTCGCTCTTTAAGCTAAAGTTCAAATTTTGTTCCAATTCTATAAAAATAACCCCTTAATCACAAAGGCCGTTAATCAGAATAAATAGCTCTTATGAAAGTACTTAAAAAATCTTTGGCTTAAAGAGCGAGGTATTGACTAGGGGGTGAACTCAATCATATGTGTAATATTTTCTGTTGATTTTAAGTTTCGATGTTGCTCCTCACTTTCAGTCGAAAAACTTGTTTTTTTTATAATTTAATTTCCGATCCTTTTCTTTAATAATGCTGGGAAATCCGGCGCCCCCTTAATAGCAATGTCCCTTCCCCAATGAAAACTTCCTTCATGGAAAGATCCTCCCATATAACCCCCGACCTCCCCCCCGTACCAGAAAAAATCCCCCTGAAAACGTCTGTATACTTCCCAATAACCAATACTATATGTTAACATTGGGTATAGTTCATAACCTTCAGCCCTCACCCTGGGGACTTCGGGGGATTAAGTCATCCTAAAAGACATAGTTATTATGTTTTCGACCATGCTGAACAAAATGGCTATCTCAAAATTTTGATCGGGTGACTTTGGGAAAAAATGAGCGTGGGAGGGGACCTAGTTGCCCTCCATTTTTGTGGTCACTTAAAAAAGCCACTAGAACTTGTAATTTCCTTCCCAATGAGTCCTCGCGCGATATTCTAGGACTACTGGTTCGATACGATCACCCCTGGGGAAAAAAAAACAAATAAGCACGCATCCGTGATCTTGTTTCTGGCAAAAAAAAATACAAAATTCCACATTTTTGCAGATATGCGCTTGAAACTTCTACAGTAGGGTTCTCTGATATGCTGAATATGATGGTGTGATTTTCATTAAGGTTCTATAACTTTTAGGGGGTCTTTCCCCCCTTTTTACTAAAATCAGCCAAATTTTATCAGCATTAAAACCTGATTCTTTTGATGTATCTATTGGTATCAAAATTCCGTTTTTTAGAGTTTCGTTTACCATTGAACCGGGTCGCTACTTACTTACAGTTCGTTACCACGAACTGTTTGATCAATAGTGGCACCTAATTCAAAATAGCTTACACCTGCGCTTCTTGATAGCTAAAATTAAATAAAAGCAAGTTTTCTTTCAATTGAAAGCAAGGAGCAGCATTAAAACTTAAAACTGACAGAAATTATTGCGTATGTGAGAGGGGCTGCCCCCTCCTTAATATTTCACTCTTTACACTGAAGTTTGACTTTTTGTTCCAATTTTTTTAAGAATGATCCTGATACGCAAGAACCGTCTAATTAGAACATAATCTTTTTTAAAAATTCACAAAACACTTTAGCGTAAAGAGCAAGGTATTGAAGAGGGGGCAGCCCCTATAATATAGCTAATAATTTCTGTTCGTTTTAGTTTTTTATTTTTCTCCTTACTTTCGGTTGAAAAAATCAATTTTTGTGCATTTAATTTCGGATAGTTTTTTAATTAATACAGGAAAATCCAGTTCCCCTCCATGGAAAATTCCCTTCGCCCACAAACATTCCTCCATGAAAAGATCCCCGACGCAAGAATCCCTACCGGAATAATCCAGAGATAATGGGCTTTGAGGGGGGGGGCATTTGCCCTCTGATCACTTTCGACTAATAAAAAAGGCACTAGTCCTCTCAATTTCCAATCGAATGATCCCTTTTTGAAGCTTCTATGACAAAAATTTCTATCAAAACCTTGTATGCCCCAAGGGCATAACTTAGGACCCTTATCCTGAGGGCTATGGGGGGGGGAGGGTTATCATCCTCAAAGACATAATTTCCATACCTTTCAACTACGTTCCACAGAACGGCCATATCCAAACGTTGATTGGAAATGTTTGGGGAAATGATGGGCATGGGGAGGGGGCGATTCCCCTCCGATTACCTTCGACTATTAAAAAGGACAATAGTCCTCTCAATTTCCAATCCAATGACCTCTTTTTAAAGTGTTTACAACTAACTACGCTTTCTATCAAAACATTATATGCCCCCAGAGCATAACTTACAATCTTAGCCCTGAGGGTTGTGGGGAGATTGTCATGCTCAAAAACATAATTTACGGAACCTTTAACTAGGTTCAACAAAATGGCTATATCAAAATGTTGATTGGAAGTGTTTGGGGAAATAATGGGCGTGGGGGGAGGGGCATTCGCCTTCAAATCACTTTTGACTATTAGTAAGGGTGCTACCCCTCTCATTTCTCACTTGAAAGAGCCTTTATGAAGTTTGTATGACAACGCTTTCTGTTAAAACCTTATATGACCCCAGGGCATAAAACATTCTTAGACCACACTGGCTATACATGACAAATGAAACTCAGAGAGGAGAGAAAGTAACCAAATGAAAAATAAAATCAAAAAGGGTGAAAAAACGAGGATTTTGTCAGCCAGTGGCGAATCATGAAGATGACAAAATATAAGCAAAGGGTGTCTGTTCTGTCTTTGTAGGGTAAACTTCGAAAGGTTAGATTTTCGTGTTTTTTTTTTCTTTTTTGTTTAGCACTGAGGACGACTTGGAGGAGGTCCTTGTCGAAATATTTGCTTATATTTTGTCATCTTCATGATTCGTCACTGGCTGACAAAATCCTCGTTTTTTTCACCCTTTTTGATTTTATTTTTCATTTTGTTACTTTCTCTCCTCTCTGAGTTTCATTTCCCCAGGGCATAACTTACAACCCCTGCCCTGAGGGCTGTGGGGGGAGTATCCTCCTCAAAAACATAATTTTTGGACCGCTGAAATACGTTGAATAAAATGACTATCTCAAAATTTTGATTCAATGTGTTCGGGAAAATGGTGGGCGTGATAGGGGGTTACTTGCCCTCCATTCACTTTCGACTATTAAAAAGGGTACTAACCCTTTCAATTTCCAATCAAATGAGCCCTTTTTGAAGTTTCTACGACAGCACTTTCTATAAAAACCTTATATGCCCTCAGGGCATAACTTACAACCCTTACCCTGAGGGCTGTGGGGGGGGGGGGGGGTTGTCATCCTCAAAGACATAATTTCCAGAGCTTTAAACAACGTTGAACAAAATAGTTTTCACAAAATTTTGATTGGATGTGCTTGGGGAAACGGTGGGTGTGAGAGGGGGTTTGTTGCCCTTCAATCACTTTCGACTATTAAAAAGAGCACTAGCTCTCTCAATTTCCAATCGATTGAGCCCTTTTTTAAGTTTCTACATTACCGCTATCTGTAAAAACCTTATATGCCCCAAGGACATAACTTACAACCCTTGCCGTGAGGGGTGTGTGTGTGTGTGGGGGGGGGGTTATCATCCTCAAAGACCTAATTTCCAAAACTTTCAACTGCGTTGAACAAAATGGATGTCTCAAAATTTTTATTGCATGTGTTTCGGGAAATGGTGGGCGTGAGAGGGCGGTTAGTTGTCCTCCGATCACTTTTGACAATTAAAAAGGGCACTAGCCTTTTCAATTTCCAATTGAATGAGCCCTTTTTGAAGTTTCTACGACAATGCTTTCTATACAAACCTTATATAGATTTGCATAAGGACATAACTTATAACCCTTGCCCTGAGGGGTGTGGGGGTTTGTCATCCTCAAAGATATAATTTCCAGACCTTTCAACTACGCTGAACGAAATGGCTATCTTAAAATTTTGATTGCATGTGTTTTGGGAAATGGTGGGCGTGAGAGTGAGGTTAGCTACCCTACAATCACTTTCGACTATTAAAAAGGACTCTTTGAATTTCCAATTGAATGAGCCCTTTTTGAAGTTTCTACGACAACGCTTTCAATAACACCTTATATGCCCCCAGGGCATAAATTACAACCCTTGCCATGGGGACTGTGGGGGGAGTGTCTTCATCAAAGACATAATTTCTAGATCTTTCACTTACTGTTACTGTTACTTCACTTACTGTTGCTTTCACAAACATGAACTGTTTGATTCTTTTTACTTATTATTCCTAACATAAGATTCCTAATATTTATTAATATTTATATACTCCTAATATTTTCTTAATAAATATATTCTTAATATTTTAATTATATTCATTGAATTTAATTTGCTGCTTTTCTATTGGTAATAATCGCTATAATCTTTGATTAATAATGCCTTAAGAAAGGTAGAAAATAACCGGTGCGAACGTAAGGAAGGGGGGTCGGTTCCCAGTCAGCCCCCCCCCCAGAACCTCAAATTTGAATGAAACATCGAACACTTCTTTTTATCATAAAATGAAATAATTTTTTTATGAATGCCAATCCATTAAAAAAAAGAGAAGAAAGATCCTTGGTATCTGCCTGGAAAATAGAAATGTAAAATTTCTATGCTCTATATTAGCGCAAGACCTTCTTTCTCTTCTTCTTTTTTGGATTATTATGGAAACATTTTTGCATAATGTCATCACTGGAATCAAATTACCTGCCCCTCGGGGGTGGGGGGTTGCTGCAACTGAGATCTGTCTCTGGGTCTCGTGTTACTAAGCTAATATCAATTCTTCTGCGCCACCATTGAAAGGGGAAGACTATTTTTAACTCAATAATAGCTATCCAATCCATTACCTTTACTAGCTGTACCACTGTCAGGGTCAATGTCAGCTGGCTTTGGTGCCTCAAGGGGCTCATTTTCCAATGGTACTGAGGTAACCATTTCCCGTGCATTAGCAGCTGACTAAAGAAAACAACAAGTGTAAAGCAATAAATATGTTATGACAATTAATATAATGGACAAAAAAATTATTGATAACGAATAAAAAGAAAACAAATAGCATTGTAGTGTTGAACGTTATTATAGTTCTAAAATAAAAACTAATAAGTAGTATAAAATAGTAAAAACAGATATAGCTGATAAAAATAAACATAAAAATCAATTGAGATGAATAAATGGATACAAAACTAGCATTATGGCATTATAGGCTATTATAGTATTGAAATAAACAATGCTACGGTACTTATTAGAAAAATTGATTGTTGATAGATAAATTGATGAACAGACACTTCAAATTGATGAATATGATTTTTACGGGTGTGAATAATAATAAAAAGCTAATTACAATGAAATGGAATGAAAACCTTCGTAAAAAACCGTGTCGCTTGGCCATGTTTGAATCAATAATTCGATTTACTTAATTCAAATCAATACGCTTTTCTCTTTTATTATACTACTTTTATTCAAATATTGGTTACACCAAATTCAGATTAAAACAGATCAACTTCAAAGCCCAGACATACCCGCCTATAATCCCTCCTCTCCCTGTAAAAAAATTTGATAATTCTACCAGTACTTTGCTAACAGTATGGAAAGCAAATTATTGATAGAAAGTAGTTAAGACATTAAAGATAAGCTACTGAAAATCATGAATGAATTTTTATAAAAAGGGTAGTGCCCTAGTATTTTCGGGAAATGTTAATTACGCCACTTTATAAAAAAGATGATAAAAGATAAAATATAGTAATTAACCACATTTTTTGACGATTTGAGGAAGAAATGAAAAATGTTTTCCACGGTTGTTGTATAAGGATAGTTTTAATAGCTCGTTTGATTTACGGCATACTAAACAATAACCTTGAGAAATCGTTTGAGGTCTGTAAAACATGTTTAGGGATGAAGGACGGAAGCTTGCCAAAGACCACTGGCGGATCCAGGGGCAGGCGTAACCCGTGCCCCCTCCCAAAATGTTTTCTGAAACCCTCATTCCTTGTTTTTTTTCTGTTTTTCACTCTTTTTACTATAAATTTGTCAATTTGGTCAATTATTGGCACCCATGTTGCATTTTATCCTTCCCCCAAGATTTTGCTTGCCGGTGCACTTGTCACATTGGGCCCCCAAGTTTTTACGAATGGATAAATTTAACCTAAGAAAGAATTGCGGGGATGACTGCTACAGCCCCCCCCCCCCTCCCCATATTGCTAGTTTTGGACCATTTTACATTGCTTAATGATTTGAACCCTCCATCCTCTCTAAAAGAAACCTGAATATTTTCCTTTGAATTAAAAATAGCCTACTTCTGTCTCAAAAGTATGTAAAAACCCTTTCTTTTATTGATTTATCCTACCTTTTTTTCAAAGTTTTCTCCTGACTTCGAATTTTTCAAATTCTTTTTATTTCTTGAATTTTATAATATATTCCATTGCCCCAAAAATAACCTTCATCCAATTTCTCATCTAGTTTCAAACGCTGATTTCCTTTGTTTTTCACTTGAGGTGAATTTCATTTCAATTTCCTTCCGAAGTCTGAATTTCTTAGCTCCTTTCTATATTTAACCCCATAGGCTGGACAAAACCTTTTTCCCCAAAAAAACTTACTTTATTATGTTTTTTTTTTCAAATTGCATTCTCTAGCCCAAAAACCCCTTCTCCCTAGAAAATAAACCACCATATGCCTTAAACGTCAGAGTTTGTGTCTCAGCCAAGACCCCGACCTAAGGCTAGTGCTTTTATTTTCATCCTCTTTAACGTCGAATTGTATTCTCTCGAGCAAATGCCCCTCAAGTCCCCATTTTATCAGTTTGGTCCCCGGCCAAATTTGATTCTCTCCTTTTTAACAGGTAAATTACACTTTTAATTTTATATACATTTACAAACTCTATTTCAAACATTGCCATAGGAAAAGATCGTACAGAGGGTGTACCGTTTACAAAAATCTTCTCTTGTGTAATACCATCAATTTTCAAATTTCTTTTATCCTTATTTGTTAATGCGAGTGGGATATAACCACATTATGCTTATTTAATTTCAAAATTAACCATGCTAGGAAACAACTTCTTCCTGGAAAAGTCTTGCGCGGTTGAGTAATGCTCCATCAACTATCACATTTTGAAAAAAAAAAAAACAGCAACAAATTTCGATATTAATTTAAAATCTGTATTCCTTTCCCTTAGTGTTAAAGATTAACGAAGGAAAAAGACAATCATAGTTAACCATGAAAGAGGGAAAGAAGCATATTATAGGCAGCGCAGTAGCGCTGCCTCAGTGAAGAGTGATGTGAGCACAAAATATTATTTTTTTTAGACCAGGGCACTTTGTATAGAAGGAAGGATCGAAGAAACTTCGAGAGGGGCTCATTCGATTGGAAATTGAAAGGGTTAGTGCCGTTTTTAATAGTCGAATGTGTAGAAGGCAACCATCCTCGCCACCCCTCACCCCTGATTCAATAAAAGTTTTGAGATATCCATTTTGTTCAGCCTAGTTGAAAAGTCCGGAATTTATGTCCTTAAAGATAGCAACCCCCGCAGCCCTCAGGGCAAGGGTTGTAAGTTATGCCCTGGAGGCATAACAAATTTTATTGAAGGGGGGATCGTATAGACGCCGAAGGGGCTCAATAGATTGTTAATCACATGTTCTAAAGCCATTTTTAAGAGTCAAAGGGATTGGAGGGTAACTACCCCCCCCCCTCATTACGCGTCTTATTTTCCTAAAATGCATCTGATAGAAATTTTGAGATAGCCATTTGTTAAAAAAATAGTCCAAAGATCATAGGCAGCGCAATTGCGCTACCTAAATAAAGAGCGATTTGGGCACAATGTATTTATTTGTTCGTTGTTGTTTTTTTCTAGACCAGGGCACTTCTTAAAGAAGCAGTTGCCGTAGAAACTTCAAAAGGGGCTCAATCAATTGTAAATTGCAAGTTCTATTGTCCTATCTAATAGTCGAAACTGATTGGAGGAAAACCAGCCCCCGACGCCCATCATTTTCCCAAATATATCCAACCAAAATTTTGAAATAGCCATTTTGTTCAGCGTAGTTGAAAAGTTCAGTAATTATGTCTTTCAGGATTAACCCACTCCCCCTCGAGCCTTCTGGGAAAGGGTTGTGAGTTATGTCCCAGGGGCATATAAGATTCTTATGGAAAGGGTAGTCGCATAAATTTCGGAGGGTGGTAGAATAAACTTCGGAGGGGGCTCATTGGATTGGTAATTAGAAGTTATCGTGCCATTTTTAAGAGTTAAAGTGATGATGGAAAGAGTCACATTATTTTTTGATGATTTTTATTGTTTAAAAAAATAAAGTTGTGAGACAGAGTCAAACTTAAGCGTAAAGAGCGAGGCCTTGAGGAGGGGACAGCCCCTTTCATATACGGAATAATTTCGTTTTAAGTTTTAATGTCGCTCCTTACATTCAGTTTAAAAAACTTGTTTTGTTTTATTTAATTTCTGATCGTTTTTTACTTAATGCAGCTTCTATTTTGGCTCACCGTCATTGAATAAGTAAACAAAATTTGCATAAAAATTTTACTCTTCTTCTGCTAAATGGCTGTCTCTAAATTTGGTTCTGACGTAATTTACAAATTAACTTACGAAACGAACTTCTATATTCGTATATTTTTCTTCTGGCAAAAAATACGCTGCAGATATAGTTGCAGATTTTTTCAGATATGAGCTTGAAACCTATGTAATAGGGTTTTCTGATACGCTGAGTCTGACGGTGTGATTTTCATTAAAATTTTTTCACTTGTAGGGGATGTTTCCCCCCTATTTAAAAAATCAGGTAAATTTTCTCAGGCTCGTAGCCTTTGATGAGTAATACTACACTTAAAAAAATTTATATATTTAGAATCATCATTATAAGCCCATTATTTTGATACATTTATTTACATCAAAATTCCGTTTTTAAGAGTTTCGATAACTATTGAGCCGTATCGTTTGTTTTTTTTATTCTTTTTTATTATTAAGTATATGTTATTACGTATATGAGGGGTTCTCCCCTTAGTCAATACCACGCTCTTTACGTTAAAAGTTAAAAAAAATTTTGATTCACAAACCCCTGAATCATAAAGGCCGTTTAATTAGAATAGATAGCTCTTTTGAAAGAACTAAAAAAAAACTGTAGCGTAAAGAGCGAGGTATTGACTTGGGGGAGAATCCCCTAATATGCATAATAATTTCTGTTCGTTTTGAGTTCTAATGTTGCTTCTTACTCTCAGCTGAAAAAACTTGTTTTTTTTATTTTAATTTCTGATCATTTTTTAAATAATGGTTGGAAATCCGGCGCCCCCTTCATAGAAATGTCCCTTACCCCAAAGAAACATCCTCCACGGAAAGATTCTCCCGAGTAACCCCTTCCTCCACCTCCCCCACCAGAAAAAAATCCTTCCTAAAAATGTCTGTATACTTCGCAATAACAATAACCAATAATAGTAAGCAATGGGCAAAGTTCATATCTTGCAGCCCTTCCCCTGGGAACTGTGGGGGATTAAGTCATTCTAAAAGACACAGTTACTATATTTTCGACTATGCTGAACAAAATGGCCATCTCAAAATTTTGATCGGGTGACTTTGAGAAAATATTAGCGTGGGAGGGGGCATAGTTGCCCTCCATTTTTTTGGTCACTTAAAAAGAGCACTAGAACTTTTAATTTCCATTCCAATGAGCCCTCCCACGATATTCTAGGACCACTGGGTCGATAAGATCACCCCTGGGGAAAAATAAAAACAAACAAATAAACACGCACCCGTGATCTTTCTTCTGGCAAAAAATGCAAAATTCTACATTTTTGTAGATAGTAACTTGAAACCTCTGCAGTAGGGTTCTCTGATACGCTGAATATGATGGTGTGATTTTCATTAAGATTCTATAACTTTTAAGGGGCCTTTCCCCCTTTTTTCGAAAATCAGCCAAATTTGCTCAGGCGCCTAACTTATGATAGGTAAGACTAAATTTGATGAAACTTATATATTCGAAATTAGCATTAAAATCTGATTCTTTTGATGTATCTATTGGTATCAAAATTCTGTTTTCTACAGTTTCGGTTACTATTGAGCCGGGTCGCTCCTTACTTACAGTTCGTTACCACAAACTGTTTGATGATATGCGGTAAACTTGTTATGCTTCACTTGAAAACTTCACTTGGTAAGTTATTTGACTTTATTTCTGCTTATATTTGACCAAGTGGAGCTCTTTACCTTTCTTTGAAAAACTTGGTTTGTGGAAAAATTTGTAAGATTAATATTACTAATGGGATAATCTCTAAAAATGATAGAAAAATATCTGAATTCTCTAAATTAGATTGAGAGAATAAGGTAGACCAGGCTTCTTACTATCCCGAACTAAATAAAATCACCTCAAAAGAAAATTGAAGAAAATAAGAAGCGAGGATTATTTTTACAGGGGGAGGGGAATATGACATATATATACAGTACCCAATAGTAGTAAATAGCCTAGAGGTTTTTTATTTTGGGTTGGGGGGGGACAATGCGTAGTTGTAGTCTGCCTCATTACTGAGATGAGGTATAACTCTTATCTAAAATAAAACGAAAAGAAAATAAATAGGAGTTGGTTAAAGTGGAGCCTGAGCATTTGCGTCCGTACTGAGGTTCTTGGGAAGATAGCTAACATTAACAATTAAAGACAAAAGGAAAAGAGTTACATATTATGATTTAAGAGTGAAAGAAGTTCTTACTATAAATTATCCTCCCTATACGCTTACTATTAATAACTACGTATATTAGAAATACGCTTACTATTAATAATAAGCTAACATTAACAATTAAAGACAAAAGGAAAAGAGTTTCATATTATATGATTTAAGAGTGAAAGAAGTGCTTACTATAAATTAGCTAATCTCCAAAAAAGAAAAATTACTATATCATAGGCAGCGCAATAGCGCTGCCTAAGTAAAGAGCAATGTGGATACAATGTATTATTTATTTTATTTTATATATATTTTTTTAAAGGGCTTTGAAAAGGGCTCATTCGATTGAAAATTGTAAGGGCTAGTGCCGTTTTTAATAGTCAAAAGTGATTGGAGGGTAACTAACCCCCCTCCCATACCCACTATTTCCGCAAAGACATCCGATCAAAATTTTGAGATAGCCATTTTGTCCAACGTAGTTGAAAGATCGGGAAATTATGTCCTTGAGGATGACAACACCCCACAGCCCTCAGGGCAAGGGTTGTAAGTCATATTCTCTGGGCATATAAAGTTTTATAGAAAGAGTGGTCGCAAAAACTTTGGAGAAGGTTCATTGGATTGGTAATAAGAAGTTCTAGTACCTTTTATAAGATTCAGAGTGGAGGGTGGATACCCCCCCCCCAACACACCCACTTCGTATTTTCCCGAAATGCATCTGATAGAAATTTTGAGATGGCCATTTGTTGTCGCAGAAACTTCGAAGAAGGCTCATTCGATTGGAAATTAAAGGGACTATAACCCCTTTTAATAGTTCAAAAATAAATGGAGGGCAACTAAACCCCACCCCCACCCCACGCCCACAATTTCCCTTGGAGTTATGCCCTGGAGTCATATTAGGTTTTTATATAGAAAGGGTTGTCGTATAAACTTCGGAAGGGGCTCATTTGATTGGTAATCAGCAGTTCTGGTGCCCTTTTTAAGATTCAAAATGATCGGAGGGTGGATACCCCCCCCCCCCCCATACCTTATATTTTCCCAAAATGTATCTGACAGAAATTTTAAGATAGCCATTTGAAGTCATAGAAACTTCAAAAAAGGCTCATTCTCTTGGAAATTCAAAGGGCCTTTTTTAATATTCAAAAGCGATTAGAGGGCACCAAGTGCCCCCTCCCACGCCCATTAATTTTCTAAAATATATCTTATCAAAATTTTGAGATAGCCATTTTCTGCAGTGCAGTTGAAAGGTCAGATGTCTTTGAGGATGACACCCCCTCCCCCCACACACACACACTCCTCATCGCAAGAGGTTTTAAGTTATGCCCCGAGGGCATATAAAGTTCTCATGGAAAGGGTGGTTGTCTACACTCCGGAGGGGGCTCATAAGATTGGAAACCAGGTGTTCTAGTTCCCTTTTTAAGAGTCAAAGTGATCTGGGGCAGCACCCCCTCCCCTCCTACGTCGTATTTTCCACAAATGCATCCGATAAAAATTTAGAGATAGACATTTGTTGAAAAAGAGTCCAAAAATCATGTAATAAGGCCCTTGGGGTGGACAGAATCCCCCAGAGTCTGGGGGTAAGGGTTGAAAATTATGCCCCAGGGGCATTTTAGGTTTTTATGGAAGGGATGGTCGTCTGAACTTTAGAAGAGACTCATTTGATTTAAAATGTACAATTCTAGTTCCTTTTTAAGACTCAAACATGATGGAGAGTAACTAGCCCCCCTCCCTGCCATCCCCTTCCCAAAACGCATTCAATTGAAATTGTGAGATACCAAAATCACACTTACCAGTAGTTCAAAAATCATATAACAATGTCTTTAGGTGGATACAATCCCTCAAAGCCCATGAGCAAGAGTTGTTATGCCCCGGGCATATAAGGTTTTTATGAAACGGGTAGTTGTAAAATCTTTGGGTCGGATGAAGCTCATTTGATTGGAATTCGAAAGTTTCAGTGCCCTGTTTAAGAGTCAAAAGTAAATGAAGGGCAATCGGTCCCCTCTCAAGCCGATCATTCCCCAAAACATATTCAATCAAAATTTTAAGGGAGTTATTTTGTTCAGCATTGTTGAAAGGTCCAGTAATAATGTCTATGGGGATGTCAACCTCCCCTCAGTCCTCAGGACAAGGGCTATAAGTTAGGCAATTCGTTCACTGTTTCCGCATAGTATATGCAATTGAGAAATTTATGCATGTTTGAACTTTACTTTCCAAGAAGACGAAGGGTATTCAGGTGAGCCTTTCAGAGAATGTTGAGGGAGCGTTGAATTAAATCAAAACAGGGTATATGTATACGGATTGTCAAAAGGGTTCAACACAGGAATAACTGAGCACATTAATTTGGAAAATTCAGGAAATGATAAAGGATATGATCAAAAAGGCAATATTTGCTTGCTACCAATACTACTACAACTACCACCACTACTACCTCCACACTACTCCATCTACAGTATTAAGGTGAAATTTGAACTATATCGAAAGACACTACGCGCATAAACATTGTCGAAATAGCGTATCTCAAGAATTGATTTGGGTATTAAGTTAGAACTTTCAGAGAATACTTAAAGGGGAAGAAGATCATCTCACCAAAAGGCAGTTTGTGCCTACTACTGCTAATACTACTGTTACTGCTATGTTTACTACTACTACTACTACTACTACTTCTACTGCAAATACTTGTAGGGCTAAGAGCATTGAGATGCATATTTTAAGAAGTGTATGAACATACAGGTTATCAAAAGGACATATCAGCAATGTCATAGCAATGGCTAATTGTATTAAGTTGAAACTTCCAGGACTTGATGACAGTAATGTTCAACTGACCAAAAGACAATAGGTTAGTACTACTGCTGCTAGTATTACTACTGCTATTCAATACTATTACTAGCAATATTAATAATACTACTGTGTCTATTATTACAACTATGACCAAGGGTATGAAGATGAAATTTTCAAAAATTTTGAGAGGGAAAATGAACTGAATCAGAACACGCCCTCTTTATGCAAGTTGTCAAAAGGGTGTAAGAGCAATATCTTAGGAACAGTTTGGTGTATGAAGTTGAAACTAACTGGGCTTGTTGGGAGGGATGTTGAACTAACCGAAAGAAAATATTTGCATCCTAATGCTATTGCTTCTACTCATGCTACTGCTACTGTTACTATTGTTACTACTTTTATTACTGCTACTTCCACTTAAGCCTAGATTACTACAATTAATTCTACTGTTACAACTACTACTACTGCTATTAAAACTAAGAATATTAAGCAAAAATGTGGCATATATATAGAAACTGTATGGAACTAATTCGATACACACTATGGCCAGTCAGGCTGTCAAGCGGACTTATCAGAAATACTTCAGGAACGGTTGATGGTATGTATTAAGCACAAATTTTCAGCGTGTGTTGAAGATATTGAAGAAACCAAAGGTGCTATGCGCATACTGCTACTAATGCTGCTTCAACTATTTGCTACTGTGCAAGCTAAGGGTATTAAAGTGAAGCTTTTGAGGAATATTTAGGTGGATGTTCAACTAAATCAAAACAAACTATGAGCACGTGGACTGTCAAAAAGGTGACAAAGCAATATCTGAAGAACAAATCATATCATTAATTTAAACCTTTAGGTGTAAGTTGTGAGGGATTTCACTGTATACTTTTAATACTACCATAACAGTTACTGTAACTAATGACGCTAAGGGTATTAAGGTGAAACTTTTAAGGAACGTTTAAGGGGAGTTTCAATTAAGCAAAAAACTATATGTATGCAGGTTTTCGAAAGGGCATATAAGTAATATCATAGGCAGTACCACTCTATAATAGCTAGAAATATCATTTTAGCTTTTAAAGGAGCTAATTCGATTCAAAATTAAAATTTCTGATGCCCTTTTTAAGATTAAAAAGAGATTGGAGGGCAAGAAGCTCTTCTCTCAAACCCATATATTTTTCAAACGCATCTTGTCAAAATTTTGATACAGCCATTTTGTTCAGCATAATAAAAAGGTCCAATAATTAGGTATTTAGGGATATTAGGCATGTCAACCCCCCACAATTATGCAACTGGTCCGTTATACTTTAAAACTAAATGTTGCTTTAAAATAAACCAAAAGACATTGTGTTTATGGTTGCCAATAAGACACCTCAGAAATATATCGAGAATGACTTGGGGTATTAAGTTGAAACTTTTTGGATTACTAATATTACTACTTCTGCTCTTACAATTTAAATAAATAAAAATAGTGTAAGTGTATCCAGGTTGTCAAAGAACATCAATAGAACCTTTAGGAATGATATTATGTTTTATTTTTCAGGTCAATTTCAGAAGCTATAAAATCAAATTAAAAAATACTGTGTGTCAGGATTAAAAATTGTTGAAAAAGTTTCTCCAACATACAAAGAACAACCAATACTATGGATTCTTACAGAAACAAACTGAAAAAATGTAAAATATCCATGAAAAAGAATATTTCGATAAGAAACGAACAGAAATTGTTCTCATAAAATTTTTTCCACAAAATGTTTTTCAAAGAAAAGTAAAGAGCTCCATTAAGCCAAGAATGGGAATAAATAAAGTCGAATAACCTTCAAATCGTAAAACTACTAGAAATCATTATCAATAAATAAATGAAAATCAAAACGAACAGAAATTACAATAAATAGCTGAGTCAAACCCAAAACGAGCAAAGATTAATGTATGTAGATCTGATAACCCCCATGTCTTCTCAAGACCAGAAAATAATTTGCGTTTCACTGAAAAATAAATACGTTTCAAATGTTTTCACACTTCTTACTTTCATAAATAAAAATTAACAAAACTTTGAGGAATAAATATCAGTAAATTTCAATTAAACTGACAATCCATGGTCTTTTTTTCAGTAAAGCGCAATTTTTTTTCAGTAAATTCGTTCTAAAATGTACTTGCAGTCGGCAGGGAATTAAAGGTTAAAACAGACGGCTATAATAAGGTTCGTTTAACTGATTTGACTAGTTTGAGGTTTTATAACATTTACAGTGATGTGTGTTTGGACGTCGGCTATTAGTGAGGAAGGTCAGCTGCTATCTTTGGGAGGAAAGAAGGGGGGGGGAGTCTCAAAAAATTTGTTTTAAGGTTCAAATTATTTGAACTTCTATTGGATTTTAGGGTTTTTTTTTACAAGATCGTTACGGCTTATAAAAAAGAGATAAAATCAGGCTTTTCCTTCTCAAACTGTTCGTGGTAACGAACTGTAAATAAGGAGTGACCCGGCTCAATAGTAACCAAAACTCTAAAAACCGTAATTTTGATACCAATAGATACATCAATAGAATCAGATTTTTATTCTAATTTCAAATATATAAGTTTCATTAAGCTTAGTCCTACCCATTAAAAGTTACGCGCCTGAGAAAATTTGCCTTATTTTCGAAAAAAGGGGGAAACAGCCCCTAAAAGTCATAGAACTTTAATGAAAATCACACCATCAGATTCAGCGTATTAGAGAACCCTACTATAGAAGTGGAATTTGTGGAATTTGTATTTTTTTGCCCGAAGAAAGATCAGGGATGCGTGTTTATTTGTTTTGTTTTTTCCCAAGGGTAATCGCATCGACCCAGTAGTCCTAAGATATCTTGAAACAGTTCATTTGATCGGAAATTAAATGTTCTAGTGCCCTTTTAAGTGACCCAAACCATTCGAGAGTGAATTGGCCCCCTCCCGCACTCATTTTTTTCCTAAAGTTACACAATAAAAATTTTGAGATAACCATTTTGTTCAGCATAGTCGAAAATCTAATAAATATGTCTTTAAGGATGACTTAATCCCCCACAGTTCGCGGGGGAATGGCTGCAAGTTATGAACTTTGCCCATTGTTTACATATTGTATTGGTAAATGGGAAGTATACAGACGTTTCAAGAGGGATTTTTTCTTGGTGGGGGGGATCCGAGTAGGATCTTTCCATGTTTTAGTGGGGGAAGGGACATGTTTATGAAGGGGTGCCCGATTTCCCAGCATTATTTAAAAAACGATCAGAAACTAAGTAAAAAACAAGTTTTTTCAACTGAAAGTAAGGAGCAACATTAAAACTTAAAACAAACAGAAATAATTACGTATATGAAGGGGTTTGCCCCTAGTCAATACCTCGCCCTTTACGCTAAAGTTTTTTTAGTACTTTCAAAAGAGCTATCTATTCTAATTAACCAGCCTTTGTGATTCAGGGGTTTGTGATTCGAACAAAATTCGAACTTTAGCGTAAAGAGCCTGATATTGACTAGGGGTGAACTACCTAATATACATAATAAAAACATACAAACATAGAAGTTTGTTACATAAGTTAATTCGTAAGTTACGTCATAACAAAATTTCGAGAAAGCCATTTAGCCAAAAAGATAAAATTAATATGCAAATTTCATTCTAATTATTCATGTACAGTGAGCCAAAATCAAAGCTGCATTAATTCAAAAACGTTCAGAAATTAAATTTAAAAAAATAAGTTTTTTTAACTGAAAGTAAGGAGCAACATTAAAACTTAAAATGAACAGAAATTATTCCGTATATGAAAGAGGCTGTCCTCTCCTCAACGCCTTGCTTTTTATGCTAAAGTTTGACTCTGTCACACAACTTTATTTTTTAAAACAATAAAAAACTTTAGCGTAAAGAGCGAGGCGTTGAGAAGGGGACAACCCCTTTCATATATGGAATAATATCTATTAGTTTCAAGTTTTAATGTCGCTCCTTACTTTCAGTTAAAAAAAAACTTGTTTTTATTTTTATTTAATTTTTAACAAAACTCATAGTTCTCTTCAAAGGATCTGAAAAATAAAACAACCAAACTTTGCCATCTTTACAGGCAAAATTTGATACTCATTGTTAGAAATCTACACAGAATTATTAATATCAGCACTTTTAATTGACTTCAAATATATTACCAATGCTGTTGGTCCCAGGGCCCCCTGGGGATTGATACCAAGAAGTTTTCCCTCTAAAGATTGGATTGCTGCTGCTTCCCGTCTTCTTATACTAGACAAATCTGCTTCAATATGTATGTTGCCTATATCTGCAACAAAATAATAAGTAACTAACAATTCTAAATTTCATAAAGGGCTGTATCTACTTCTATCATCCGTCCTGGAGCCAAATTTTCACAAGGTTTAAATTGCTGCTTCCAATAATTGACAAAACTGTAAAATGCTTGAACAAGAATTTATGATAAACTACATTAACTATAAAAAATAAATAAATATATGAGGGCTATAAGGGTGGAGTTGCATCAGCTGCTCCTAGATACACTGAAGTGGTTTTAAGACTTTTGCGAGGGTAGAATTTTTGAGAAAAACCGACCTAGATTATGTTTCGCTCTTTGATATGGCCTTGGTTAACTGTTAATTAATTAACTGAATACAATTTCTCAGATTGCTTGATGTCCCTTCCCTCCCCCCCCCCCAAGAAAAGAAAAAAGTAACAATTAGAACAAAATGAACATAAGTTCCTTGAGTTATCCGTACAAGCGTGAACGACAATAACTAGAAGAAACATAAAAATAAAAGACATAAAAGGTCGAGATATACATTTTAAGGGATAAAGGACAGACAAATGAAATTAATATAAAAGTGAAGATACAAGGGAAAAATAATATTTGCAACTGAAATATACACAATGAGGTGATACACAGAAATAAATAAAAGGTTAGGTCTGTCTTACTAAGTTTCCTCTAGAAGAATCACATACACACTTACTCCGCTCAAGGTTGGTTTGATGAGTGTGCCCAGCGCCTAAACCATCGAAGCTAAATTTTCAAAAAATCATTATGCGTGGTTATTGACTAATCAATACGCTAATATTGAAAAAAAAAACTTTTCATAGGCAGCGCAGTAGCGCTGCCTCAGTAAACAACGATGTTGGCACAATGTATTTTTTTTTTTTTTTTTTTTTTTGGTTGGTCTTAGACCAGGGCACTTCGTGTCGAAGAGGTTGTCATAGAAACTTCAAAAAGGGTTCATTCAATTGGGTATTGGAATGGTTTGTGCCCTTTTTGATAGTCAAAAGTGATTGGAAGGCAACTAACACCCCTTCCACACCCACCATTTCACCAAACACATCCAATCAAAATTTTAAGATAGCCATTTTGTTCAACGTAGTTGAAAAATCTAGAAATTTTTTATTTGAGAAGGACACTCCACCACACAGTCCTCAGGGCAAGGATTGTAATTTATGCCCTGGGGGCACAGAAAGTTTTTATTGAAAGCGTTGTCGTAGAAACCTCAAAAAGGGCTCATTCAATTGGAAATTCAAAGGGCTAGTGGCCTTCTTAATAGTTGAAAGTGATTGGAGGGCAACTAAGCCCCCTCTCACGCCCACCATATTTACTATTTTTAAACATTAAAAAACTTTAACGTAAATAGCGAGGCGTTGAGGAGGGGACAGCCCCTTTCATATACGGAATAATTTCTGTTCGTTTTAAGTTTTAATGTCGCTCCTTACTTTCAGTTAAAAAAAGTTGTTTTTTTTATTTCATTTTTCACAAAACTCATAGTTCTCTTCAAAAGATCTGAAAAATAAAACAACCAAACTTTGCTATCTTTACAGGCAAAATTTGATACTCATTGTTAGAAATCTACCAAGAATTGTTAAAATCAGCACTGTTAATTGACTTCAAATATATTACCAATGCTGTTGGTCCCAGGGCCCCCTGGGGAATGATACTAAGAAGTTTTCTTGGTATCATTCCCGAACACAATCAATCAAAATTTTTTGACCGACATTTTGTTCAACGGAGTTCGCAGGTCCAGAAATTATGCCATTGAGGATGACAAACCCCCCACAGCCCCCAAAGCAAAGGTTGTAAGTTATGTCTTGGGGGCATATAAGGTTTTTTTTATAGAAAGTGTTGTCGTAGGAACTTCAAGAACGGCACATTCAATTGGGAATATAGAGGGTTGGTGCCCTTATTAATAGTCAAAAGCGATCGGAGGGCGAGTGCTCCCCCCCCCCCCCAAGCCTATCATTTCCACAAATACTTACGGTCAACATTTTGATAGGGATGCTACCATTTCATCTAACTGTCACAAGCACCAAACGTCATTTCGTCGACAAGGAAAATCTGTCAGGACATCGACACGTCAGGACATCGACAGTCATAACCTCGGCACGTCAGGACATGGACAGTCACAATCGCTACCCGTCAAAACGTCAACAGTCATAACATGGACATTCATCGAAAGTCACAATCACTACCCGTCAGAACGTTGACAGTCATAACATCGACACGTCAGTTCATTGACAGTCACAATGGCTACCCGTCAGAACGTCAACATTCATAACATCGACAACGTTCGACGTTCGAAGTTATGACTTTCGACGTTCTGACGGTTAGTGATCCTGACGGATTTTCGTTATGAACAAAATTTATAAGTTTATATAATGGTAGTAAGTATATAATAGTTTAGAAACAAATTTCGGTTATATATTTTCACATTAGGGATGGGGGTAAAGCATAGCACATATTAAATACGTAACCTAACCGAACCTAAATACCTTTTCCCCTCTAAACCCCAAAAAACTAAAGTTTAAAAATTTTAGATGTTATAACGTGTCGATGTTATGACTGTCGACGTTCTGACGGTTAGTGGTTCTGACGGATTTTCTTTATGAAATTTTTTTATGTTATGACGTGTCGATGTTATGACCGTCGAAGTTCTGACGGGTAGCGATTGTCACTGTCGATGTCCTGACGTGTCGATGTTATGACTGACGATGTTCTGACGGATTTTTTGTCGATGTTATGACGGATTTTGTCGATATCCTGACGTGTCGATGCCCTGACTTGTCGATGTCCTGGCGCCTTCCCATTTTGATATTGCCATTTTGTTGAACGTAGTTGAAGGGTCCAGAAATTATGTTCTTGAATATGACACTTCCCCCCCCCCCCTCCTCCACAGCCTTCAGGGCAACGCTTGTAAGTTTTGCCCTGGGGGCATATACGGTTTTTATAGAATGCGTTGTCGTAGAAACTTCAAAAAAAGAACTCATTGAATCAGGAATTGAGATGGCCAGTGCCCTTATTAATAGACAAAAGGGATCAGAGGGCGAATACCCCCCCTACACCCATCATTTCCCCAAACCCTTCCAATCAACATTTTTATATAACCATTTTGTTGAACGCAGTTGAAAGGTCCGGGGTCATTGGATTGGAAATTGAGAGGGCTATTGCCCTTTTTACTGGTCGATTGTAATCGGAGGGAGAATCACCCACGCCCCATGATCCATCATTTCCCCAAACATTTTGATATGACCATTTTGTTCAACGTAGTTCAAAGGTCTGGAAATTATGTCTTTGAGAATGAAACCCCTCCCCTCATAGTCCTTGGGACAAGGGTCCTAAGTTATGCTCTTGGGGCATAGAAGGTTTTTATAATAAGCTTTGTTGTAGAAGCTTCAAAAAGGGCTCATTCCACTGGCAAATTGAAAGGACTAGTGCCTTTTCTATTAGTCGAAAGTGATCATGGGGCAATTTAAAAAAAAATTTTTTCCACAAAATAATTTTTTTTTAAAAAGTGAAGAACTCCGTTAAACCAAAAATGAAAAAAAAAGAATCAAATAATCTACCAAGCATACAACTACCATAAATCAATAACAATGAATAAATGAAACCCAAAACAAACTGAAATTCCAATAAATAAAAGTCAAACTCAAAACGAACAGAATTTAATATAAGTAGAGTTCTAAACCCCATGCTTTCTAAAAGCCAAAATATAATTTGTACTTTACTGAAAAAATTCTTTAAATGTTTTCACTTTTACAACTTTAAGAAATCAAATTTTATTAAGATTTTAAGGAATAAATATCACCACAAGTTTATTAAACTCACAATGCACATTTTTTTCAGTAAATTCATTTGAATTTTTTCAGTAAAGTACAAAATATATTCTGGCTTTTAAAAAGAATGGGGTTTAAAACCCTACTAACATTAATTTCTTATCGTTTTGAGCAAAGAAAGGTCAACTACTTCAACTCGTTGGTCCAGGCAAGAAAGGTCAAGTCTGTGTTAGAATGCGTTTGAAAGATATCTCACATCAGACAACCTGATAGGAAAACTAAATTGAAAATGAGTTTTAGTCAAGATTGAAGGGTTGATTGAAAGATGATTGAACCAAAAATCAATTGAGTGACAGAATCGAAAGATCAAGCCACTTGACCCCTAGGGCCTACGTAAGACATTAAGGCTCTAGCACTTGGATCAACAGAAAAAAACAGGGTACTAAATTTAGTAAGGTAGAAAAAAAAATAAGTAAGTAGATATTTCAAGCCTGTTTACTGAAGCTACATCAACCAGGATGATACTGATTCTTTGACGCTGATTCTGATGATGCTGAATATAGAAGCTGAATACTGAATATATTGAATATAGATACTGATACTGAATATAGATACTGAATACTGAATATGATACAGAATAGAAATACTTTGATCTTTGTGCTTAGTATTGTTTAGGTTATAAATATTTATTTTTGAAAAGAAAATGTCAAATGTCTGTGCATATACGCAGAAAAACAAAAGGAATAATCAGAAGCCATAGCCTGTCTTCTGTACAAAGTATCAAACAGAAAAAAATAAATAGAAAATTCAATTTGATATCTGAATTAAGCAGAATAGCAGTCTTCCTCTTATAAAGATAAAACAGTTTTTTGAAATGAAAATTAAGTAAGACATTACAACTTCAAAAAAACAAAAATAATTCTGTATAGGAGGTGGCTG
>NC_142795.1:18012168-18017378 GCF_049724085.1 Artemia sp. Qi Xiang Cuo
ATTTAGTACCCTGTTTTTTTTCTGTTGATCCAAGTGCTAGAGTCTTAATGTCTTACGTAGGCCCTAGGGGTCAAGTGGCTTGATCACTCGATTCTGTCACTCGATAATCTGTGCTTCAACTGCTTCAAGCATCTTTAAACCAACCCTTCAATCCTGACTAAAACTCATTTTCAATTTAGTTTTCCATTCAGGTTGTCTGATGTGAGATATCTTTCAAACGCATTCAAACACAGACTTGACCTTTCTTACCTGGACCAACGAGTTGAAGTAGATCACCTTTCTTTTCTGAGAACGATCAGAAATTAAACTGAGTAGGGTTTTAAACCCCATTCTTTTTAAAAGCCAGAATATAATTTGTACTTTACTGAAAAAAATTCAAATGAATTTACTTAAAAAAATGTGCATTGCGAGTTTAATATACATATGGTGATATTTATTCCTTAAAATATTAATTAATTTTGATTCCTTAAAGCTATAAAAGTGAAAACATTTAAAAAAAATTCAGTAAAGTACAAATTTAAATTCTGGATTTTAGAAAGCATGGGGTTTAGAACCCTGCTCATATTGCTTTCTGTTCATTTTGAGTTTGACTTTTATTTATTTTAATTTCAGTTTGTTTTGGGTTTCGTTTATTTATTGATACTGATTTGTGCTAGTTGTATGCTTTGTAGATTATTCGATTCTATTTTATTCATTTTTGGTTTAATGGAGTTCTTTACTTTTTTTTTTGAAAAACTTATTTTGTGGAAATTTTTTTTTAAATTGATTTCTGTTCGTTTTATACTGACATAATCTTTTTCGGGGAGAAAGACTGAGCCTCTTCTAAAGTTAAACAACCATCCCTTCCATAAAAACCTCAAATACCCCCTGGGCATGACTTACAACCCTTTCCCCTAATCTCTGGGGTTTGTTTCAGCCCCAAAAGCTTTGTTATATGATATTTAGACTATTTTGAATAGAATGGCTATCTCGAAAGTTCTATTAGATGTATTTCGGGACAATACAAAAAGTGTAGGGGGAGGGGGTAGCTGCCTTCCGATCACTGTGAGTCTGAAAAAGAGCACTATAGAGTCTGACTACCAATTCAATGAGCCCTCTCCGAAGTTTATATGACCACACTTTCTATAAAAACCTTATATGTCCCCAGGACATAACTTATAACCCTTGCCCTGAAGGCTAGTAGAATAGATCTATGCAGTTTGCCAACTTTATGTTCCATCCTGTTTCGGGCGGCCTTTACAGTCCTTCCGGTTTTTCTGGTAATTCTATTCTAGAGGGGCATTACACCTTTTCAAAAGAGAGTGAGTATCCTCTCACATAGCCTTATGCTTTGCCGAGGCCCCCGTACAAACAGGTTTTTTCTAGTAGTTGCGGATCATCACACTCTTTGCCAAGAGGAGACGCAATTTAAAAGTTAAATGTCTTTTTGGTGATAATCCCATTATTATACAAAGCTCTCGTATTTCATATAGTACCACAGCCATTCATTGCGGTTTTTTTTTTTTTAGGTTAAATAAGGGATAATTAATAGGTACGGTGGCTAGTAGGTTTTTTTTTAAAAACTTGGCTATTCGTTTAATGGGTTTAATTAATATAAAGAGTAATTCATTTGAAAAGGGTAATTACTTCTTTAGTTTGCGAGATTTGCGAATTTTTTTTGCGAACAGATATTTTCGAAAAGATATTTGCGTAGACGCTTACAAGGGACATTGCTAGAAAGTATTAAATAGCTTAATTTAAAAGTAACGATAGAATGACATTGTGAATTGACCTAGCTTTACCTCGACTTTGTTTTCTTTCTAATCCTTAAGTAAGTTTTTAAAAATTTTTTCAATTTAAAAAGAAATGGCTGAAAAGTGTGATGCGGGGGGTGGGTTGCATAGCGGGGCGAGTTGCACGAGGGGGCAGTTAAAGAGGATACAGGGGCACGGTGGGATTGCGGTTAGACCCGGGGTCAGGTACACGGGGGGTCCAGTTGCACGGGGGGTATCCCTTTTTTTTTTTCGTAAATAGGGCTACCTGTTTTAAAAATCCATTTTTATTCTGAGGCTTGGAGCATTTGTTGACTAGATATTAAACGTAATGAAATTTAGCACGGAGGTTCAGTTGTACAGGGGTGTAAGTTATACAGGGATTCAGTTACATGTGGGTTCTTTGTTTTAAACAAGTAGTTTTTTTATCTTTTAAAAGAACTTTACGGGGATTGAGAGACTCACTTGCCTAATTCCGTGTGATTTTTCTTTACTTGATGCTCATTAAAAAATTAATTTATGGGTTAAAAATGTATTTGTTGTATCTATTAAAATAGCTATAAGTGGATTGTGAGACTCAGTTTCCTAATTCCGTGTGATTTTTATTACGTTATTGTAAATAAAAAATATATTTTTTTTTTAAATTAGTATTTTTTTTATATTTTAAAAGATCTTTACGTGTATTGAGAGACACAGTTGCATTAGACATTGTGATTTTTCTTTAATAGATGTTCATTAAAAAATAAAATTTTCTGTTAAATAAGTAGTTTTTGTATATTATAAAAGATCTTTACGGGGATTGAGAGATTCGGTCGCATAATTCCGTGTGTAATTTCTTTCATTTATTGACATTAAAAAAAAATTTTTCGTTTTAAATCATTATTTTTTGTATCTTTTAAAAGAAATTTAAAGGGATTGAGAAACTCAGTTGCCTAATTCCGTGTGATTTTTCTTTAGTTGTTGATCAATAATAACTAAATTTGTGTGTTAAATAAGTAGTTTTTTTATATATTAAAATATATGTACTGTGATTGAGAGACTCAGTTTATCACGTACGTGTGATTTTTCTTTAATTGATTGTAATTTAAAACTATATATTTATGTTATTTAATTTGTTTTCGTATATTTTAAAAGATCTTTACGTGGATTGAGAGACTCAGTTGCCTAATTCGGTGTGATTTGTCGTAACTGGTTGGTCATTAATAAAGAAAGATAACTGTTTACAAAATCCATATTTCTTCTTTGTATTGGGGCCTATTTTGAATAGATCTTAATAGTCATTAAATTTGGCACGGTGGTTCAGTTGTACAGGGGTTTCAGTTATACAGGGATTCAGTTCCATGGGGGTTCTGTTTGTTAAATAAGTAGTTTTTGTATCTTTTAAAAGAACTTTACGGGAATTGAGAGACTCAGGGGCCTAAGTCCGTGTGATTTTTCTTTACTTGATGCTCATTAAAAACTAAATTTGTATTTTAAATAATTAGTTTTTGTATCTTTTAAAAGAGCTTTACGGGGATTGAGAGACTCAGTTGCCTAATTCCGTGTGATTTTTTTTACGTGATTGTGATTAAAAACGAAATTTTTGTGTTAAATAAGTAGTTTTTGTATCTTTTAAAAGATCTTTACAGGGATTGAGAGACTCAGTTGACTAATTCAGAGTGATTTTTCTTTTCATTATTGTCATTAAAAAATAAATTTTTCATTTAAATTAGTAGTTTTTTTATCTTTTAAAAGATATATACGGGGATAGAGAGACACAGTTGCCTAATTCCGTGTGATTCTTATTTACTTGCTAGTAATTAAAAACGTAATATTTGTGTTAAATAAGTATTTTTTTTATCTTTTAAAAGATCTTTACTGGGATTGAGAGACTCAGGTGCCTAATTCCGTGTGATAGTTCTTTACTTGTTGGTCATTAAAAAATAAATTATTATTTTAAATAAGTAGTTTTTTTATTTTTTAACAGATCTTTACGGGGATTGAGAGACTCAGTTGCCTAAGTCCGTGTTATTTTTCTTTACGTGTAGGACAATAAAAACGAAATTTTTGTGTTAAATAAGTAGTTTTTTTATATTTTAATAGAGCTTTACGGGGATTGAGAGACTCAGCTGACTAATTACGTGTGAGTTGGCTGTCATTAAAAAAGAAATTTGTGTTTTAAATAAGTAGTTTTTGTATATTTTAAAATAGCTTTACGTGGCTGGAGATACTCTGTAATGCAATAGTTTTTCAGTAAAGACACTCAATAACATAAAATTGAGTAATTAAAACTTTTTTAGAACTTCGAAATTTCTAAACTTTATTTATTTCTTTCTTTCCGTACATAAACTAGAATGTAAATGTATTATTAAAGTTGTAAAAAGTTCGCTCGATGATTTGTCAAAGACACGAGGTGACAGTCCCACTGTCATTCTGTGAAAGGTGATTGACAGCGCTCTGTGATTTATCAGAGACACGATGTGACTGTCACACTTTTATTATATTACTGGCTAGTGAAAAACCATAATATATGTAAGTTAAGAAATACGTTTATTTTAATCATTTTAAATATAAACAAATAATTAATATCTTTTAAAAAAAATTTAATACTTGCATATTTAATCTTTCTTTTTTACAAAAATATTATATTTTATATATGACTTAATACACTGAGTCCGATTAAAAATTAGAAAAACTTAAAGGGGATAGAAATCTTGGACCTGTCTGCATGACTGGTCATGTCAGTAAGGAATTAAATTTCTTTGGAATACCCAAAAAATTTAACTCTTATGTTGGTGGTTATGCTAGATTGAGATTTCCAGAGATGATTGCACTCAAAGAGAATGCCAACATAAAAATAATCATTGATGATAGAGGACAACTCCTTGCTACCATTGCAGGTAACGCATTACCTACTGATACATCCAATAATCACCTTTCAGGTATTAGCATTCAACGGAAGATCACTAAAAGAAAGGCCTACTCTACTACTAATATCGTAAGCCATATCTTGTGTACGGGCCGAACCTGTTACCTGTGAAAAAATATTGTGATAATAGACAGTGAAATTGCCAGAAAAATAAACAGGTTATTTTCAGAAAATATCAAGATGGACTATAACGATGAATCGATGAAAAACAAAACACCAGCAAACGATACTGCCATTGGTCAAATAGTCATAGAACCAAATAATACCACAGACGAAAATTATATTGAACCTTTTGATGATACACCATTAAAAATTGTGTATGACTCAAAATGGAATAATGATTATTCTACTGATTACTAACTAAGAGAAGACAATATCTATAATATCAAGAGAGAATATGTTGAACTATTTTATGGAACAGATTCAATATGTCATAAGTTAATTGTTGATATTAATAATGTATCATAATATATTTATTGTATTAATATTCTACATAGCATTATTTCATTAAAAATATATTTTGCATTACATTGTTATGTGTTCATTATTTT
>NC_142795.1:18017878-18067874 GCF_049724085.1 Artemia sp. Qi Xiang Cuo
GGCTGGGGTGATTTTTTTATCCTCAATCGCATAATTTCCAGAGCTTTATGGTACACTGAACAAAATGGCTTTCTAAAAATTTTAATTGTAAGTATCTGGGGAAATGAAGGGCATGGGGGCATTTGCGCCATGATCACTTTCGACTAATAAAAAAGGCAGTAGTCCTCTCAATTTGCCAATGGAATGAGCCCTTTTTGAAGCTTCTACGACAAAGCTTTTTATAAAAACCTTTTATGCCCCAAGAGTATAACTTAGGACCCTTGACCCAAGGACTATGAGGGGAGGGGTTTCATCCTTAAAGACATAATTTCCAGACATTTGAACTACGTTGAACAAAATGGTCCTATCAAAATGTTGATCGGAAATTTTTGGGGAAATGATGGATCATAGGGCGTAGGTGATTCTCCCTCCGATTACGTTCGCCCAATAAAAAGGGCAATAGCCCTCTCAATTTCCAATCCAATGTCCCACGGACCCTTCAACTACGTACAACAAAATGGTTATATAAAAATGTTGATTGGAAGTGTTTGGGGTGTGTGTGTGGGGGGGGGGGGTATTCGCCCTCTGATCCCTTTTTTCTATTAATAAGGGCACTAGCCATCTCAATTCCTAATTCAATGAGTGATTTTTTGAAGTTTCTAGAACAACGCATTCTATAAAAACCTTATATGCCCCCAGGGCAAAACTTACAAGCTTTGCCCTGAGGGTTGTGGGGGAGGGGGTGTCATATTCAAAAACATAATTTTCGGACTCTTCAACTGCGTTCAACAAAATGGCAATATCAAAATGGGAAGGCGCCAGGACATCGACAAAATCTGTCATAACATCGACAAAAAATCCGTCAGAACATCGACACGTCAGGACATTGACAGTCATAACATCGTTACGTCAGTACATAGACAGTTACAATCGTTACACGTCAGAAATTCGACAGGACATAAATCCCCCAGGAAATAACTTACAACCCTTGCCCTGAGGGCTGGGGGGATTTTTTATCCTCAAAAGCATTATTTCCAGACCTGTATGATACGCTGAACAAAATGGCTATCTCAAAATTTTAATTGTAAGTGTCTGGGTAAAATATGTGTATGGGGGGTGCATTTGCCCTCTGGTCACTTTTGACTAATAAAAAAGGCACTAGTCCTCTCAATTTCCAATGGAATGAGTCCTTTCAGAAGCTTCTACAACAAAACTTCCTATAAAACCCTTTTATGCCCTAAGAGCATAACTTTGTCCTGAGGGCTATGAAAGGAGGGTTGTCATTCTCAAAGACATAATTTCCATACCTTTCAACTACGTTGAACAAAATGGCCATATCAAAATTTTGATCGGAAATGTTTTGGGAAATGATGGGTCATGGGGCGGGATTGATTAGCCCTCTGATTACTTTCGACTAGTAAAAAGGGCAATAGCCCTATCAATTTCCAATCCAATGATCCCTGGACCCTTCAACTACGTTCGACAAAATGGATATATCAAAATGTTGATTGGAAGTGTTTTGGGAAATGATGGGCGTGGGGGGGGGGTTCACCCTCTGATCCCTTTTGTCTCTTAATAAGGGCATTAGCCATCTCAATTCCCAATTCAATGAGCGCTTTTTGAAGTTTCTACGACAACACGTTCTATAAAAACCTTATATGTTCCCAGGGCATAACTTACAACCTTAGTCCTGAGGGATTTGTGGAGAGGGGTTATCATATTCAAAAACATAATTCCCGGACCCTTCAACAACGTTCAACATAATGGCAATATCAAAATGGGAAGGAGCCAGAACATCGACAAGTCAGGACCACTACCGTCAGGAAATCGACAAAATCCGTCATAACATCGACAAAAAATCCGTCAGAACATCGAGACGTCAGGACATCGACAGTCATAACATCGACACGTCAGGACATCGACAGTCACAATCGTTACCCGTCAGAACATCGACACGCCTGTTCATCGACAGTCACAATCGCTACCAGTCAGAATGTCGACAGTCATAACAGCAACACGTCAGTTCATCGACAGTCACAAACGCTACCCGTCAGAACGTCGACAGTCATAACATCGACACGTCATAACATCAATTTTTTTTTCATAACGAAAATCCGTCAGAACCACTAACCTTCAGAACGTCGACAGCCGTAACATCGACACGTCATAACATCTAAAATTTTTAAACTTTAGTTTTTTGGGGTTTAGGGGGAAAAGATACCTAGGTTAGGTTTGGTTACCTATTTGACATACGCTATGCTTTTCCCCCATCCCCCTGATGTGCAAATATATAGCCGAAATTTGTTTCTAAACTATTATATACTTATTACTATTATATAAACTTATAATTTTTTTTTCATAACAAAAGTCCTCCAAGACTACTAACCATCAGAACGTCGACAGTCATAATATCGAAACGTCATAACATCTAAAATTTCTTTCATTAAGAAAATCGTTCAGAACCACTAACCGTCAGAACGTCGACAGTCATAATATTGACACACCATAACATCTAAAAATTTTTTTTAGATGTTATGACGTGTCGATGTTATGACTGTCGATGTTCTGACGGGTAGCGATTGAGAATGTCGATGAACTGACGTGTGGATGTTATGACTGCCGACGTACTGACGGGTAGCGATTTTGACTGTCGATGAAGTGATGTGTCGATCTTATGACTGACGACGTTCTGACGGGTAGAGATTGTTACTGTTGACGTCCTGATGTATCGATGTTATGACTGTCGATGTCCTGACGTGTCGGTGTTCTGACGGATTTCCCTTGTCGACAAAATGACGTTTAGTGCTTATGACGGTTAGATGAAATGATAGCATCCCTATCAAAATGTTGATCGAAAGTGTTTGGGGAAATGATTGGTATGAGGGGCATTCGCCCTCTAATCACTCTTGACTATTAATGAGGGCACTAGCCATCTAAATTCCCAATTGAATGTACCCTTTTTGAAGTTTCTACGACAACACTTTTTATAAAAACCTTATATACCCCCAGGGTATAACTTACAACCTTTGCCCTGGGGGTGTGGGGAGGGGGGGTTGTCATCCTCAAAGACATAATCTATGAACCTTCGGACTACGTTGAAAAAATGAACAAAATTTTTTGATTGAATGTGTTCAGGAAAATGGTGGGCGTGAGAGGGGGTTAGTTGTCCTCCAATCACTTTCGACTATTAAAAAGGGCACTAGCCTTTTCAGTTTACAATCGACTGAGCCTTTTTGAAGTTTCTACGACAATACTTTCTATAAAAACCTTATATGCCCCCGGGGCATAACTTACAACCCTTGTGCCGAGGGTTGTGGGGGTTGTCATCCTCAAAGATCTCATTTCCAGATCTTAAGTTTCTACAACACTGCTTTCTTTCAAAACCTTATAGGCCCCCAGGACATAATTTACAACCCTTACCCTGAGGGCAGTAGGGGGGGGGTTGTCATTCTTAAAGACCTAATCTCTTTACCTGTCAACTCGTTGAAAAAATGGCTATCTCAAAGTTTTTGATTGGATGTGTTTGAGGAAATGGTAGGAGTGAGAGGGGGATCAGGTGCTCTCCAATCACTTTCTACTATTAAATAGGGCACTAGCCTTTTCAATTTCCAACCGAATGAGCCCTTTTGTAGTTTCTACGACAACGCTTACTATAAAAACCATAATGCCCCAAGAGCATAACTTAAAACCCTTGCCCTGAGGATGGGGGGGGGGTTATTATCCTCAAAGACCTAATTTTCAAACTTTCAAATACATTGAACAAAATGGATATCTCAAATTTTGATTGCATTTGCTTGGGAAACTGGTGGGTGTGAGAGGGGGGTTAGTTGCCCTCCTATCACTTTCGACTATTAAAAAGGGCACTAGCGCTTTCAATTTCCAATTGAATGAGCCCTTTTTGAAGTTTCCACGACAGCACTTTCTATACCCTATATGCCCCAAGGGCATAACTTACAAACCGTGCCCTGAGGGGTGTGGGGGGTTTGTCATCCTCAAAGATATAATTTCCAGAACTTTCTACTATGTTGAAGAAAATGACTGTCTCAAACTTATGATTGGATATGTTTGGGAAAATGGTAGGCGTGAGAGGGGGGTTAGCTGCCCTCCAATCACTTTCGACTGTTAAAAAGGGCACTAGCCCTTTCAATTTCCAATTAATTGAGCCCTTTTGAAGTTTCTATGACAACGCTTTCTATAAAAAACCCTATATGCCCTAGGGCATAACTTACAACCATTGCCCTGAGGGCTCTGAGGAGGTTATCATCCTCAAAGACCTAATTTCCAAAACTTTCAACTGCGTTGGACAAAATAAATATCTCAAAATTTTGATTGCATGTGTTTCGGGAAATTTTGGGCGTGAGAGGCAGTTAGTTACGCTCCAATCACTTTCAACTATTAAAAAGGACACTAGCCATTTCAATTTCCAAGTCAATGAGCCCTTTTTGAAGTTTTTACGACAACACTTTCTATAAAAACCTTTTATGCCCTTTGGGCATAACTTACAACCATTGCTTTGAGGGCTGTGGGGGGTTTGTCATCCTCAATGACCTGATTTCCAGAAATTTCATCTATGTTGAACAAAATGGCTATCTCAAAATTTTTATTGGATGTGTTTTGGGAAAAAAGGCTGCGAGAGGGGGTTTAGTTGCCCTCCAATCACTTTTGACTATTAAAAAGGGCACTAGCCCTTTGAATTTCTAATTGAATGAGCCCTTTTTGAAGTTTCTACGACAACGCTTTCAATAAAGCCGTCTATGCCCCCAAGGCCCGAATTACAACCCTTGCATTGAAGACTGTGGGGGGAGTGTCCTCCTCAATGACCTAATTTCCAGAACTTTCAACTTCGTTGAACAAAATGGCTATCTCAAAATTTTGATTGGATGTGTTTTGGGAAATTTTGGCTTTGAGAGGGGGCTTAGTTGCCCTCCAATCACTTTTGACTATTAAAAAGGGCACTAGCCCTTTGAATTTCCAATTGAATGAGCCCTTTTTGAGGTTTCTACGACAACGCTTTCAATAAAAACTTTCTGTGCCCCCAGGGCATAAATTACAAGCCTTGCCCTGAAGATTGTGGGGGGAGTGTCCTCCTTAAAGACATAATTTATACATCTTTCAACTACGTTGAACAAAATGGCTATCTCAAAATTTTCATTGGATGTGTTTGGGGAAATGGTGGGTGTTAGTTGCCTTCCAATCACTTTCGACTATTAAAAAGGGTACAAGCCATTCCAATATCCAATTGAATGAGCCCTTTTCGAAGTGCCCTGGTCTAAGACCAACCAAAAAAAAAAAAAATAATACATTGTACCAACATCGTTGTTTTCTTAGGTAGCGCTATTCTGCTGCCTATGAAAACTTTTCTTTTCAATCTTAGCGAATTGATTAGCCAATAAGCACACATAATAAGTTTTGAAATTTAACTTCGATGGTTTAGGCGCCGTGCTTATGCTCCCTGTGTCTTCACAAAGCTGCCACTCGTTTTGTATGTTCAAAAATTATGTTAGAGAATTTCTAGCTAGTAATTAAGTTTTTTTCCGGTTTCCACTGGAGTTGATGTCTCTGGATTGAGTTGGATATTTAATTGAGTTGGTGAAATCATGCGCTACCCCTTGCCTAGCTAGTCATTTTGAGATTTTTAAGGTGAGCGACTGGTTTTTTTTTTTAACATGTTTATATTTTTTTTTTGTGCTGGCATTTTTTTTCTCCCCGGTTTTGTTCCCGGCCATGGAGCCTTATGGGGGAGATTGTGTTGAAGTAGTTTTTGTTTATAATTTTTTATTGTTAAATAAAGAATTCAGAACTAGTGCTAAAAAACGGGCCTATTTAAAAAAAAAAATTACGTCGTTTTTCCTCCCATCATTTGAATCTATTTTAGTATCAAGTAAATGAAGGAACGCGTTGCTTCATCGTGTGTGAGTCTGTTATTGTTAAACAGGAAGGAGGAATTAATATTTAGTATCTATGACACGTGCAGAATTACAAAGAATCTCTTCATATGTTACGGACAATTAGAAATTACAGCAGTGGCAGTTTCGGCATCAGTGTGCAATCAGGCCTGTTGAGAAGGAAAGTTGTTAAGAAAACTTCATAATATGTAGAAAAATTGTTAGTCATTCGTAAAAGCACATCACTTTACTTTACCTCCTACCTCCCCCCCCCCTAAGCCTAACGTACAAATATACAGCCCTTATATATTTCACTGAATTTTTGCTTTTATTGATTTCATAAACGTTGCTTCAATTTACGGGTATTAAGTTGAAATAAAAGAGCGACGTGCAGCAAATGTATGAGAAATATATAATTTTGGCTATATATTCGCACATTAAAGGGGGAGGGGGTTGTGTAAAGTTAAGAACTTTCCGGAATGAGTTCCTACAATTGTTCTGCGTATTATGAAGTTAGAACTGATTTCTCAACATCTTTCCTTCTCAACAGTCCTAATTGTTCGCTAATACCAAATTTTGTCCAAAAGTGAGTGTCCTTTATAGGGGAAGGGGTGGAAGATAAATAGTCCAAACAAATTATAGGGCCCGGTAAACCTAGATATAGGTTTGTGTTGACTACAATCATTCTGCATTTTATGAAGTAAGAATTTTTTTTTAAACAAGTTTTCGTCTCAGCCACTATTCTAGGCTTATACCCTAATTTTATGTTTTTTTGTATGGTTAAACTCGCGTTTATGATAATTCATCCTTATTCCTCTGACAATCTTATATATAACATTAGGATATATAGGCAATCAGGGTAAAAAGAAACCTAAAACAATGAAATTCTTGCTTTATGATATGCAGCATATATACATTAATCAGGATATGATGTTCCCTTCTATTATTATTTCTATTTTTAAGTCATTAAAAAGAGTATTTTTCTATAAGGGCTATCTACATCAGGGCTATCTATATATAAGGGCTATCTATATCATATGCGTCTATCAGGGGCGGGGGTTTATTGTCAGGGTAACGACTAATATGTTGGGTAAAGTTCTACTTTAGCTACTTTTGGCTATCTTGGAAATGGGTTAGGTTAGGAAAATGAAACCTTCAGGAATGGGTCTACAGCCTAAAGTATGTCCTAAGAAGGTATTTTGAAGTACCTACCTCTACTCCCTCTCCCTCTAGAGGGTCCTGCCCTTTGATAACCTTTAAAAATCTGTGTGTCAAAATTTCAATAGGTATAGACCTGTCATGTAGGCAAACATCAGGACCCTCTAGAGGGAAAAGGACTAGAGGTAGGTACTTCAAAATACTTTCCCGGGGCATACTTCAGGCTGTAGACCCATCCCTGAAAGTTTTATTTAAGGAATCTAATGGTATCATTTTCATTTCATGTTTGTTTTGTATATAGCATAGGGCTATTATAGGGGGGGGGGGGGGGGTTGGGACGAGTTGTAAGAACTTGAGCAACATAAAATTAGCAATATAAAAATATTTCTTTGTTTTTGCACAAAGAAAACCAATTAAACAATTGCGGAACATCCATATTCATTTTCTTAATGAAGCTGAGGCTTTAACACTAAAAAGGCCGCAGTAACAGATCTTTAAAATTATACAAATTTAAGGTTGGTATTAGTAGTCATTAAAGTAATTCTTTTTAACAGAATATACAGGAGCTACCCAACCCTTTATTAATCAATCAACGAAGCAGTGGCGGATCCAGGGGGGTGAGGCTCCCCCCTAGCGTAGTCTAAAGTAGTGCAATTTACTTAATTAACTCAAGTTTGCGTTGATTAGACTTGCTCCTAACGCAAGTTAATCGGATGAACCTATTTTGCGCCCCCCTCCTAAAAATTTGTTTTCGGATCAACCTATTTTGCCCCACCCCCCGCTAAAAAAAATCGTGGATCCGCCCCTGCAACGAGGCTTGGTTAAGAATGAATAATGCTAGACCAAATCTTGGTTGCCATTAGATGTCATGTTTATCTGTGATAATGTTAACCAAATTCCAAAATTAAACATAGAATTTATAATAAGTAATGTATTACCTTCAGACATTGTCCCTTGCTTTTTATAAACACTAAGATGTGTTCCAACTTCACCTTAATAATGATGTGAGTGTGAATCATAATCTAACTGATTGCGTTTACCTTACGTTTACAATGTTTACTCGGCAAATGAAAATTAGTAGAAGTATTGCTGTATACTGAAGAAGAAAGATGAAAGAGATGGAAGTTGAGATCTGCCGGTTTATTTTCTCGAAGTGGTATATTTTCTCAACTAATTCAAAATAAAGAAAAAGGACACGATTTTGCTTAGTGAAATTGCTGTTTTGACAAGGGTGACAGGGTGAAGTTTCATCCAGAGGGGAGGAGACTGTACGTTATCCCAGATATAGAGGAAATATTTAAGACGTTTTTTTCCCTACAGAAGTGTCATATTTTGGTCAGTTAGGGACAGAGGTGTCCTCCTTGCCTTTCTCTGCTGGCTTATTAATGCTTGAAGACAAAGAGGAAACAAAACCAGTATTTTGTCGTCTCACGTCCTTATTCAGCCACAACTTCCGATGAGTATGGCGAAGGGGATTTGCATAGATCATGGTTGCAGCGGCAGCTGCAAACTAGTGAAGAGCGAACCACAGCCCATAGTAACCAAAAGTTGAAAAACGTGTTTTCAGAAAAAACTGTCTAGTGAGAATAAATTGACATTTGACAGAATCAGGAATGGTAACTACTGTTTCGGTTAATCTTATAGTACAGGCAAATGAAGGTTTGACCCGAAACAAATTGCAACAGAAATGATTCTTACACCATCTTGTAGAGAAAAAAAAAACTGAACAACATATCCATTTTCGCATATTCTGAGTCGACGCAAAATAACCGTTTTTTGGCTTTTAGTGCAATTTTTTTACGTTTTCCGAAAAAAAATATCATTTTAGTATCCGACCGTTTTTCTTGAAATGAAGTATGATTCTGATGCAGAATGACAAGCTGAGACAGAAAATGAAGTCAGATTGGTTGTCTGGAGCAAAACAAAAAAGTTTCACTATCATCAATATGCGTTGCGGTAATTTTTGTAAAGACAATCAATGGGCACTTGTTATTCAACAGATGATCGGTTGTTCGTAAAAATACCTGAACTAGGCATTAGTATAAGACACTTCGAAGGCTACGTAATGCAACAAAAATGAAAATCGTCACATTCATCACTCAGTGTTTTAAAGATTTCAAAGTTTATTCCCAAGATTTGACTGAGAAATCAATTAGGCGAAGGCCTCAAGTAATGCCAGAAAGTCGAATATAAAACTAGTTCCGGTCAGTGACAGTCATAACCTTTATTTAAATTCGCCATCTACCCCGAGAAAAAATTTTATTCGAAATTCCGCCATCTAACAGTCGAATGATACTTTCCGTTGAGCCTGCTAGTGTTCTGATGAATGATTAGCGCAGGTAAGAAGTCGGTTTTTATAATGGTGGTTCGGAACTGAATACTTTAAAAGTTTAAAGGATAAATTATTGTACTTTACTGCTTTTCGTCAAATTCTTTGATGTTTCATGTCAGTTTAAGTTTTTTTTTTTTTATAGTGACATCTATTGAGAAGACAATCGTCCCCTGAAATACACCTTGTACCAACATGTGACCTCATCATCACGACAGGCTAACTTGTATTATGAGCCTGTGGTATTATTCAGAGCTGTGAGGGACCAAACGATTGATGGATTAGGTACACAGGGCTGCCACAAAGTCCCTAAAATCAAGTGAAGGTCCCTATTGGTCCCTTAAATTGATAAAGATCCCTAAAGTCCCTTTTCTTGCTTTGGTTTAAAGCTCCGTATCCTTCCTATTGGGAACCTCTTCCCCCTTCTCTATTATTTTTATTTTTTCGTTCACTCCTCGGCTCAATTATTATTGATTGAGTAAAATATTTGATTGAGTCTGACTATTCTGGGAATTCCGCAGATGGAATAGCATATGTATTAGGAAAAATGTTCAGAGATACAGTGGTCAAAAGCTTCTCCTTCGGGCGAACTAAGTTCGCTAATTTTTAAACCGAAGCTCTTGTACCCCATTTCCGGAAGATGACCCTTGATGAAGTCGGCAACAGTTATTATGTTGTCGAGTTTGACAAAACCACAAACTCAGAAAGTAAGAAAGAGCTTCAAATGAGGATTCAATTCTGTTCCGAAAAGATGAAACGAGTGATAAAGAGACATCTGAAAACTGCATCTCTGTTCCAGCAGAAGGTAGTGCGAAAAAATGGAAACAAATAGGTTGTGTGTTCTAGTTACCGTACCCTACGGAAACTATTGAAGAGTGAACTCCTATAATCGGATTACTTTTTCAAGTTAAAAGGATTAAATTTGATATTGTTTTGGACTTTGCCATTGCGTAATTTGATGCAAGTGTAGACTTCTACGTGCGGATTATAGCATTCATTATGGCTGTCACTCAAGCAAAATTTGATGAAGGAATGAAACGGCTTCAGGCGTTGCTGGATAAAATATTAGCAGAACAGAAAAGTTTTTCTGTCTCAATAATTTCCCTTCAAGATGAAGTTAGGCAAATATCAGCTGAAAATGCGAATCTACGAGAGGAATCTAAAAAGCTTCGAAATGATCTAGAGCAAGAAAAATTGCGGAATAATGATTTGGAGAGTAAGCTTTTGGACATCGAAGTGAGAGAAAAAAAGTTGAATTTGATTGTTCAGGGTCTGCCAACTGAAAACCATAATCAGTCAGTGACTAGCAACGTAAAGTCTCTTCTTTCTGACAAATTGCAAGTTACCGAGGACATTTCTCTTACCAAGTGTTATTGCATTGCGAAAAATAGCAGTTCAAACATCACTAGTAGGAAAACTAGTGTTCGACCGGCCCCTGTTTTTATATTGCTAGACACAGATCATAGCATTCAGGCGATTCTCAGTGAGGTGAATAAGTTGAAGGGTAGTGGAATTCGCATTTGCACTGATCTCCCACCAAAGCTAAATTTCCTACGGAATAATCTATTATCCAAGGGAAAGGACATGCGTGATTCGGGTTCGGTTCATCTTAAGCGTATTAAACAAAAAGGGAGTAAATTATGGCTCGAGTGTAAAAAGTCTCCGTCTTCACAGTGGGTTAAGATTGACTAGCTACGGTGATTAATAATGACATTTGTTTGGTGAGATTATTTTTATTACTTTATGTAATGTTTCTCTATTAATAGAATCTATTATCTTTATTTCTTTTGTTGTGTTGTGTCCCTCTTTAGACTTGTATTAAGTTTATTATATATGTTGTTTGTGTGTGTCTGTTATTTTCGTTTATTTTGATGTTTTTTGTCCTTATTTAGACTATTATAATTTTATTTTCTTTATTGTTTATGTTTTTCTATTAATATGAAGTAATTGAGTACAATAATTTTTTCTGTATCCGTATTTCATGTTACAGTGAATAAGTTCGGTTTCTTTCACTTGTTTCTATTTATTTTCAAGCAGTTTCTTTTTCTTTCATCATTATTTTCGAGTTCTCGCTGGTTCAGTTGTTTTTGCTACGTTAAGACTCAGACGGTGTGCATTTTGCGTAAGTTTCTGATAGTCCTGATCATAATTCTGATTATTTACATTGGATGATAATTGCATTTGGGATAGACTGAGAGACCTAGAGTCTAACCCTTTTGACTTTTCCATTTTCCAGAGCCATGATAAATTTTTTGGAAATGAAATAAATGATGGTGGGGTAATTAATTTTCCAAAATGTAGATATAAATTACCTTCCGAGGTTTCTGATCTTTCCAGTACCGGGGTTGTGAGAACGGGATTTTTAAATTGTAGAGTTTTTTTTAGTTCACAGGATGATCTTGTCGATGTAGTTCATAAGCTATCTTGTCATGTCGTTGGATTCTGTGAGACTTTTCTTATAGACACGGCTCCTCATATTGCTTTTCCTGGATATCAATTTACTTTCAAAAACCGACTGACAAGGCGCCAAGGTGGTTTGGCAGTATTAGTTAAAGAAGGTATCTCTTTTCGACGCCTTACAAATCTAGAAGGTTCTCATGATGAAATGCTTTTTGAAGTAATGGTAACTGAAATTAGTCTTGGAAAAATTGATATAGTTTTTTGCGTAGTATACAGACCTCCTTCTTCTCTAATCAAGTCTTTCCTATCTAAACTCTATGGTTTTTTGCATCAACCTCATTTTAAAAATAATGATGTTATCCTCTCCGGATATTTCAACAATAACCTTCTAGAAGCTTCGAATGAAGCTTCTGTTGATTTATTGTCTTCTTGCTTTTCCGCATATCTGCTTCCTACTTGCCTGATAACTACAAGAATTTCACCTAGTTCTGCTTCTCTCATTGATAATATTTTTACATCCTTACCAATTAAAGCAAATTTTGCTGTTTTAACTGATATATCGGATCATTTCCTGCTGGTTTCAGATTTAGCTTTTACTTATAAAATACCACAAGTAAGTAGGGAACGTCAAGTACGGTTAATAAATAAAATAACATTAAAGCACCTGATGAAAGCCTTGGTCTATTGGATTGGCAGGATGTAATATCCACGGAGGATACAGATGTGGCAACTGATACTTTCCTAAGAAATTTCAATTGCTGCCTTTATTCTAGTTGCCCATTTGTTACGAAGAAAATTTGCAGAGAAAAATTTCCTATAAGGCCGTGGATAACGTCTGGAATTTTGATATCAGTTAATAAAAAAACCCAGCTATTTAAAAAGCAGTTAAAGAATCCAACTGATTATAATATTAAAAATTTTAAAATCTTCAAAAATAAATTAACCGCACTGATACGATTGTCGAAACATAGGTCAAGGAGGCACACTTGTGCCTCTATAAAGAGGCGACCCACCACAATGTTAAGCGATTTCAGGTCCTAGAGGTTGCAGAGAGACGGCGGTAATCGCATTTTGTAGCCCAAGCTCAAACTAAGAACCTTGCAAAATTTAATCCTCCTCTGACTTGATCTTCATGGGGTATACTGGGCCAGAATTTTGGACCCACCCACCACAGCCCCCCTTTAACGTTGACCGATAGGGCTGAAATTTATAAGTTTATCTTTACTAGAGCCCGGGGAGCTTAACCTCGAATTTTCAGCTCAATCTGATCATTCCGTCCCTGTTTTCAAAAAACCAAATATAGCCACTTAAAATTCATTTCTTTTTTTTTTTTTCTTAGCCACGCCTACAGGCCACAGTTGGCAACGGATCCGGTTGAATGAGGACTCATTTTAAGAAGAATTGGACCTGTTAGGGCCTTTTGATATTTTAATACCGAAAAAATTATCCACCGAATTTACATTTACGAAAAACCTTGTTTTCCTATATTAGCCCATGTTAATTTTTCCTACCACCCCCCCCCGGGTCCGGTGTCTGATTGGGCTGAAATTTAAACGATGCGCTGTACTTTGGCCCGTAAAAGTATCCTCATAATTTCAGATCAATTCGATCACTCCTTCCCTGTTTTCCAAAAACCAAATATCAAGTTTTTTGTTACGTTGCTTGAATTGAAAATAGCTTCCATACACTAAAAAACAGTTACTGTTGTGTCGGTATAGTCTAGCAGTTACACTTCAGCGTTTAAGGCGAAAACTCGGGTTTGATTCACCATCAGAGCAATTTTTTTAATACTGAATTCAAACTTTAAAAAGAAACTCAGTTTCTTTTTTAAATTATTTGAAAAAAATTACGTTTTCTAAAGAGTTAAAGAGGCTGAGTTACAAGGAGCAATAATAAGTAATAAACTGTACAAAAACGTGCAGAAATTATTTGAAAAAAACTACGTTTTCTAAAGAGTTAAAGAGTCTGAGTTACAAGGTCGAACCTTAAAACGTACAGGGATTAGGAGGCACAGTTGGGGGGCTGCCGCCCCCAAACCCTCGCTTTCGCAGCCTTTAAATAAAAAAAAGTTTTTTAAACTGAAAGTAAGGAGCGACATTAAATCTTAAAACGAACAGAAATTATTCCGTATATGAAAGAGGCTGTGCCCTCCTGAACGCCTCGCTCTTTACGCTAAAGTTTGACTTTCTCACAACTCTTTTTCTTAACAATAAAAACTTTAGCGTAAAGAGCGAGGCGTTGAGGAGGGCACAGCCTCTTTCATATACGGAATAATTTCTGTTCGTTTTAAGATTTAATGTCGCTCCTTACTTTCAGTTTAAAACACTTTTTTTTTATTTAAAGGCTGCTTGGGGGCGGCAGCCCCCCAACTGTGCCTCCTAATCCCTGTACGTTTTAAAGTTCGACCTTGTAACTCATCCTCTTTAACTCTTTAGAAAACGTAGTTTTTTTCAAATAATATTATAAAGAGTCTTTCGAAGAAGCTCAAAATTCTCCTCGCAAAACGTGGTCTTTAATTAATTCTATTATTAAAAAACAAAGGAATTCTAAGTTGCCTGAAGTTATTAGTTTAGAAGATGGATCGACGACTAACAAATTGGAGAAAGTGGCTGATGTTTTGAATACTTATTTCGCTAGTATAGGAGAGAAAATTGTTTCATCAGTAATGAACCAGTTTGATTCAAGCAGTAATAAACATTTTTCTTCATACCTTCCATCTCCTCAAAGTAATTCAATTTTTCTTATGCCTATTTCTCGGTCTGAAATAACAAAAATAGTGTGTGATATAAATCCAGGTAATTCAGCGGGAATTGACGGGTCTAGTTCTATAATTGTTAATGAAATATTGTCTGCAGTAATTTTGCCATTACAGCATATAATTAATCTTTCATTTAAAAATGGAGTTTTCCCGTCTGCTTTTAAAGAAGCGAGGATAATTCCGCTTAACAAAGGTGACTCTCCTGAAAACCCATCAAATTACCGCCCTATTTCTATTTTGTCAGCATTTTCTAAAATATTTGAGAAGGCATTTTATAAGAGGATCTATGATTTTCTTAAATCGTTTAATTTTTTCACAAATTCCCAGTTTGGTTTTAGGTCTGGACACAATACTGAGCACGCTATCATTGCTCTCATCCAATATATTCATGAATGCTTAGATAGTGGTGAAATTCCAGCAACAATATACTTGGATTTTAAAAAAGCATTCGATACAATATCCCATTGTATTCTTTTTCGTAAATTGGATAATTGTGGTGTACGCGGACCGGCGTTGGATCTAGTTAAATCTTATCTTGATAAGAGAAAGCAACGAATAGATGGAGGTAATTTTCTCTCTTCGCCTGTTCCTCAGTCCTCCATGGTTGGTGTGCCTCAGGGCTCTGTCCTAGGTCCTCTGCTTTTTCTAGTTTATATAAATAATTTTCACCGCGCTTTGGCAATCCCATGTCTCAGCACACATTTTGCTGATGATACGGCAGTTTTAATTTCTGAGAGGAATGACGAGGAGTTGGAGGCAAAACTTGATACTGCATTTTCTAATGTTCTTGATTGGTGTTCCTCAAATTTTATTGCGTTGAATTTATCAAAAACTAATTCAAAATTTACGGCAGGAAGTCAAATATATGCCCTCGTATTACCCTAGTTACTTCTTCAAAGTATCTATTATCAATATCTCGGGCGAATGTGATAAAGTACCTTGGACTTATGATTGATGAAAGATTATCTTTTAAAACACACATTCAAAATATACGCTTAAAGATTTCAAGGTATGTTGGTTTAATGCGGAGGTTGAAGCATTATTTGCCCTACTCTGCTTTACGAAGCATTTATTTTGCTCTGATTCAGTCTAACATAACTTATTGTTCTCTAGTGTATTTATCTACATTTAAAAGCCATATTAAACCAATACAGATTTTACAAAATAAAGCAGTAAGAATCCTCAAACTTTTTATTTCATCGCCTATTTCACTTCCAAATAAGTCTTCTATAGCATCTTTATATATTTATTTAGATATACTTCCAGTTTCTCAACAAGTTACTTTCGGAGTAATTATTTTCAAATTTAATTATGACATTAAGAAATTACCGCCATATTACCTCAATCAAAATTTGTTCTCCCAATCACATGATTCACATCATTATAACACGCGACAAAAAAAGAATATCTACATTGACAAGTATAGTACTGAGATATCTAAATTCGCTCCGTTTTTGTCAATAGCCCGGTGCTGGGATACTCACAAGGATCTTATTGATAGTTTTCTTCTATCCATTTAATAAAAAGGAGTCTTAAATTTCATTTAGTTCAGGATTATTTTTAATTAAGTGTCTTTTTAATATGATTAAGTTATTTGTTTGGATTTTTGTTCTATGTGAATGTGGGCCTCTCGGCTATCTTTTAGTATGAATTTATATTTAATAATATTGATCTCTCTTTTTTTTATTTATATTTATATTTATATTTGGATCCTGGGCTAGCTGCTACTTTCATATTATTTTTGTATTATTGTATCTTTGCCGTCGTAATTATCTTTGTATTGTAGCGTAAAATTTTTTATTGTATCTTTGTCTAGGCCTAGTTTTTCGAGCTTGTCTTCCCATGGGCCTATGTCAATTATATACATGTATATGTTAATAATAAAATGATTGAACTTGATTGAACTTGAACTTGTATCTTTATTTTTTCGAAAGTAAAGCGTTCAGAAAAAAAGAAGATAAAAGCTCCTCCCATGACATGATGATTCTCAAGTGGTCTGTTTCTTAAATATCACTTGGCGTCTGATGATGGAGAGATATCTGCAAATGATCATTTCCTTTTTTTTTCTTTGTCAAGTGTTATTTGTTGTTGTCTCACTGCTTTTTCTTTCAAAGCTTTCTGAAAACTGATTTTTAGGGTCTATTTTGCATCCAGAATGGTCTCCAGAGAGGTTCCTTTTTTAACTAAAAGGGGTTCCTAAGTTTCTATTTTTTACCACTTGATCCTGTGGCAACCCTGGGTACAGTACTCTATTGAACTCTTTTTTTTATCGCGAGATGTCTACTCAGTTGGAGCACTGCAGAATCTGCAAAAGAAATGTCGAAGACGACTCACATTACACGATTATTACACAGAAAGGAGCTGCTGGAATTAACCAATCTAGTCAGATGCGAAGGGATACCGTTGTGGTCACTGCCGAACAGAAGGCAAAAGGCAAAAGGCAAAAGGATGACACTCAAAGGCAAAAGGATGAGTGGCTAGCTAAAATTTCCACTGCCAAGTGCGAGTTGCGGTCGAGTACTTCATAGTTCAGGTTTAACGAGTGTTGCTTGTTTTGTGGCTGCCCTGTTGACCTCTCAGCTTCACACCGGAAAGGCTCAGATGTTTTCTGCGTTCGGACCATAGACTTTGACAAAACAATTAAAGAAACAGGCGAACTGAGAAATGATGACTGGCCAGTTGATGTTTTCCGAAGGATATGCACCGTCCCAGACCTTCATGCCACTGATGCCGTGTACCATCAGCTTTGCAGCAATAACTTTCGGACAAGCCGAGGGATTCCATTCAAATACGAGAATACTATTGCCTCTTCACGGTATTATTTGAAAAAAACTACGTTTTCTAAAGAGTTAAAGAGGCTGAGTTACAAGGTCGAACCTTAAAACGTACAGGGATTAGGAGGCACAGTTGGGGGGCTGCCGCCCCAAACCTCCGCTTTCGCAGCCTTTAAATAAAAAAAAAGTTTTTTAAACTGAAAGTAAGGAGCGACATTAAATCTTAAAACGAACAGAAATTATTCCGTATATGAAAGAGGCTGTGCCCTCCTCAACGCCTCGCTCTTTACGCTAAAGTTTTTATTGTTTAAAAAAAGAGTTGTGAGAAAGTCAAACTTTAGCGTAAAGAGCGAGGCGTTGAGGAGGGCACAGCCTCTTTCATATACGGAATAATTTCTGTTCATTTTAAGATTTAATGTCGCTCCGTACTTTCAGTTTAAAAAACTTTTTTTTTATTTAAAGGCTGCGAAAGCGGGGTTTGGGGGCGGCAGCCCCCCAACTGTGCCTCCTAATCCCTGTACGTTTTAAGGTTCGACCTTGTAACTCAGCCTCTTTAACTCTTTAGAAAACGTAGTTTTTTTCAAATAATTTCTGCACGTTTTTGTACAGTTTATTACTTATTATTGCTCCTTGTAACTCAGCCTCTTTAACTCTTTAGAAAACGTAATTTTTTTCAAATAATTTAAAAAAGAAACTGAGTTTATTTTTAAAGTTTGAATTCAGTATTAAAAAAATTCCTCTGATGGTGAATCAAACCCGGGTTTTCGCCTTAAAGTCTGGAATGTAACCGCTAGACTATACAGACACAACAGTAATTGTTTTTTAGTATATGGAAGCTATTTTCGACGCAAGCAAATTCCCAAAAAACTTGATATTTGGTTTTTGAAAAACAGGGAAGGAGTGATCAAATTGAGCTGAAATTTCGAGGATAAGCTCCCAGGCCCCAGGAAAGATTATCCTCCAAATTTCAGTCCGATCAGACAACGGTAAAGGGGGGTTGTGGTAGGAAAACTTAACAGAGGCTAATATAGGACAACAAGGTTTGTCGTAAATATAAATTCGGTGGATAATTTTTTCGGTCTGAAAATATCAAAAGGCCCTAACAGGTCCAATTCTGCTTCAAATGAGTCCTCATTCAACCGGATCCGTTGCCAACTGTGGCCTGTAGGCGTGGCTAAGAAAAAAAAAAGAAATGAATTTTAAGTGGCTATATTTGTTTTTTTCAAAACAGAAGGAGTAATCTGATTGAGCTGAAATTTCGAGGATAGGTTCCCGGGACCTAGGAAAGCTTAACTTCTATTTTTAAGACTTATCGAACAACGTTAAAGGGGGGCTATGGTGGGAGGGTCCAAAATTCCGGCCCAGTTTACCCCATGAAGATAAAGTCAGAGGAGGATTAAATTTTGCAAGTTTCTTAGTTTGAGCTTGGGCTACAAAATGCGATTACCGCCGTCTCTCTGCAACCTCTAGGACCTGAAATCGCTTAACATTGTGGTGGGTCGCCTCTTTATAGAGGCACAAGTGTGCCTCCTTGATCACGACACTGCCATAGTTGGGGACGATACCGATCTATTGGTTCTCTTATGCTACCACTGTGACTTGTCAAGCAAGAAACTATTCTTCGCACCTGAGCCAAAGTCGAATAAAGCTCCCCGAATATGGGACATACACACCCTGAAAGAGAAACTGGGACAAGATACTTGTAATCTGATCCTTTTTGCTCACACCCTGTTAATCTGTGACTCTACTTCGCGAATCCACGGTGTGGGGAAAGGTCTTGCACTGAAGAGGCTGATAGAAGACAATGATTTCCGGACATCAGCTGCGGTGTTCATGCAGAAGTACGCTTCGAAGGAGGAAATCAAGACCGCTGGTGAAGACGCCCTGCTGATCATATACGGTTCGTCGAAAGGAGGGAACTTGAACAAACTCCGCAGAGAAGTTTTAGAAAAGAAAGTGACAACGGCAAACTCTTTTGTTCACCTAGAATATCTGCCACCAACTTCTGATGCAGCCAAGTTTCATAGCTATAGAGTTTTTTTTTTTATCAAGTTCAGGTATGGACCGGGGAGCCTGATCCGGAACTGAAAGCCGAGGAATGAGGATGGAAGAATAAAGATGACTTCTTGTACTCATTAACAATTGACCTCCCATCAGCCCCGCGTATGCTCCTAAAGATCGTGAAGTGCTCCTGTCGTGTACAGTGTAGTTCAGCGAGATGTAGCTGCTTTAAAAACGGCTTAGTTTGTACTTCAGCATGCAGAACCTGCAAGGAAACAATGTGTTCCAACTCCTCAAAAATCAACAGCAACAATGATGAAGAGAACCTAGAACCCTAGTCGTTAATCCATTCCAAATGAAGAAGTTGTGAAACTAGTCGGGATCTGATTCTCTATTTTGTATTTTTTATAAGATTGATTCTATTTAATAGACTGTGAAGATTAGACACTATGGGTTGACCCTAAATAGTATACGAAGAGTGTTTTAAGTGTGATTTACGATACTGACCACTGAAAACCAGTTCGGTTTGTAATTCACTTTCCCTAATAGTTTTCTAAAAAAATGTGGATCATTCATTAATGATTACGATTTTTTTCTGGTTCAGTGAACAACCTATTTGATTCTATTTTCGGTCTCAGCTCGTGATTCTACGTCAGAACGACACTTTCATTCAAGAAAATCGCACTACAACGAAAATTGTATTTTTTAGGCGAAAAAAGTCCAAAAAATACAGTTACTTTTTGTATGGTGCTTCTTACGCTAAATCCAACTTCGTTTTCGGTCTTGCCATGTTATTTTGGGTTAGAATCATACTTCAGTTCAAGAAAAGCCGGTGTCCACGAAAATTGCGATTTTTATTCGAATAACGGAAAAAAATAGCATTAAAAGCCAAAAAACGGTGATTTTGCGTCGACTCAGAATATGCGAAGATGGATATGTTGTTCAGTTTTTTTTTCTACAAGATGGTGTAAAAATCATTTCTGTTGCAATTTGTTTCGGGTCGACCTCTTTTTAGAGCTCATTTTCCTGTACTATTAGAAGTAAAAGTTTATTGCGAAAAGAAATTTAGGGTGATTTCGAAAAAGAGCCTGAAACCCCTTGAAAATGGCTTCAAATCGAAATAAAAAGTTCACCATTGGAATCAGCATGGTCAAAAACCTTTTGTAGGATAATTACAGTCCCCCTTGAACACCTTGAACACCTTGAACACCAAGGAAAATGACTTTTTTGCATGGGTAGCGCTGATCTGTCTCCCTTTTTTTTCTTTCTTTTTTTTCTAGAAGGGCTGGGGTGGCCAGAGGATCATAGAGAGGTGTGTAATTGCTCATTCGAAAGGTAATTAAATTTGTAAGTGCCCTTTTTAAGTGACGAAAAATATTGGTGGCAAATAGCCCCCCCTCCCTTCAGGCCCCTCCCACCAACAAGTCCTATAAAAATTTTGAGATAGTCATTTTGTTTAACATAGTTCAAAAGTCCAATATATATGGTTTCGATGATCATATGACCCTCCATAGTCCCTGGGGAAGAGCTTATGTGGTCGATATCGCGCGTACGGTATCGTGCGTATTGGTATCGCATGTATCGTATCGGGAATATAGTATCTGCTGTTGTTTTTTTTTCAGTCATTTCTTGGGATCATTAATTCAAAGCATGTCCCGGTGAGGCATCATGGTTGCGAAGGCAGCTGCAACATAGTAAAGAGCGAACAATAATCCGTTGTAGCCGATAATTTAGAAATATGTTTTGAAAAAAACTGGCAGGTGAAAAAAATTCTGATCTAGCTATGATAGAAAAACGGTAACTATTATTCCAGTTCTTTTTAAAAGTAAAAGCTTATTACGAAAATAATGTTATGTTGATTTCGAAAAAAAGCCTCAAACCCACTCGAAAATGGCTTCAGATCAAAATGAAAAGTGTACTATTGGAATCAAAATGGTTAAAACCTTGTACAGGGAAGTTACAGACCCCTCCCTGAACAACAAGGAAAATCACTTTTGCATTGGTAGCACTGATCTGTCTCCCGTTTTCTTGTTTTTTTTTCAACAGGTCTAGCGGGCTACTACAACATCATAGAGAGATTCTTAATGGCTCATTTAAAAGCTGTTTCTCATATCTACGTGCTTTTTATAAATTCTGCCATATGCAAGTGCTATAGGACACTTAAATGGCACTTTTTGTGCTACTTCTCAAAAGGATTCACCGTAAATAGGCTATATCAATCAACACGGTTTGAACTTCAAGAGTAGTTTGAAGTTTCTTGAACATCATTTTAAATTTGACTATAGGACCAGAGAAAGGGACTACAATTCCAAGAAAAATCCTCTTCATACGTAAAATTGACCATCCCAAGAGGAAGAATGCCAAATAAAAAGGATTTTGTTGAATATTTCAGGGTATATCGTCCCAAAATTTGTCTTCCCACTGAAGCTTCTTTGATCCCTGCTGAAAATTTCCTTTGGACAATTCCAAGCAAAATCCTCTCCATACGTATTATTGACCATCCCAATAGGAAGAATGCCAACTAAAAAGGATTTTGTTGAAGATTTCAGGGTATGTCTTCCTTCAAAAACTCCGGGTTGCTACAGGATTATTTAAAAAATAGGACGTTAGCCCAATAAGTTTTATCAAACAGTTTATAATGTTAAACCGTAATTAAGGAGTGACTCAACTAGATATTGACCGAAACTCAAGAACGGAGTTTTGATAACAATTGATAAGAATTGTGGTTTGTCACAGATTGCAAATACATAAATTTCATCGTGTTTAATATTTTCTCACCAAACACTCCAAGCCTCAGGAAAAAAAGGGATTTGTGTGTATTAAGGGATGTCAATAAGATGTAGCCTGATTTTCTAAAAAGGGAGAAACACCCCCAAAAAAGTCAATAAATCTTAATGTAAATCAGACCTTCGGATTCAGCGTATCAGAAATGTTATTGTGGGGGTTATGATCTCCTATCTGCCCAAATGTGGAATTGTATATTTTTGCCAGAAGACTGATTACGGATGTGTTTCTATTTTTTGTTTTTTGTTTAGTGTCCTTTTTAAGAGACCGTAGAGATTGGAGGACAACTAAACCTCCTCCCAATACCTATCTGGTCTCTTATTTTGTTTTCGAATGTTATGATTTGAGATCAATTTGAAAAAAAAAATCATCTCCTTCAACTACCTACAAACGTATAATACAAAAGTAGATTTAGTGTTAAGAACTTTAAACGACGAAGCGACGATTTTGCCTAGGGGGCATTCAGTTCAGAGAGAGAAGACATTCTGATTCTGAGAGATCAGAGAGAGAAGACAGTCTGATTGTGATAGTAAGTATTCGGTTTAGTTTATTGATATTGATAACTTATGTCTTAGGTTTCCCAAAATGTTTAAGATAGTAAATTTTTATAAATGAAACAAGTTTGATAAAATTCTAAAGTACAGTTCTATTACCTAGAAATCGTGCAAAAAGCGATGTACGTTCAAAACTAACGAAACAACACAAAATAGAATAAGAGCATTAGTATTTACAAACGGAACTTTGTTATATATATTAGTACATTAGGGGGGCGGGGGGTAAAGCATAGTATATATTAAACACGTAACCTAACTTAGGTGCCTTTTTTCCCCCTAAACCCCAAAAAACTAAAGTTTAAATAATGTAAACGCAGTTAGAAACCACTGTTTGTAATCCAATTCTCTGTTGAAAGAACCTGTTTGACTTAATTTCTTTTATCATATATCTTGTGTGGTTTACAACTAATAGAACAGTTCCAATTCTACTTTAGCTACTTTTGGCTATCTTGGAAAGGGGTTAGGTTAGTAAAATGAAACTCTCAGGGAAGGGTCTACATGCTAAAGTATGGGTACTTATGTACTATCTGGAACACACGCGAAAAGTGAAGTTTTGTTGATGCTAATGAAGTAAAACAAAATAGGATAAAAATATAATAGTTTATAAACAAATTTCGGCGATACATTTGCGCATTAGGAAGGGGGATCGGGGGTAAGGCATAGCATATATTAAATACCTAACCAAACCTAGGTACCTTTTTTCCCCCTAAACCCCAAAAAGCAATAGTTTAAATATTGTAAACTCAATAACAAACCAGGCTTTACAATCCATTTCTCTATTGAATGAAAGAAACCTGTTTCGAAAGAAACTCGCATCTTCCCTATATAATATAGCGCGTGTGTTCCATATAGTACATAAGTACCAAAGTATGTTCCGGGAAGGTAGTTTTAAGTACCTACCTCCACTCCTTCTCCCTCTAGATGGTCCTTAAATTTGCATAATTGACAGGTCTATACTTATTGACATTTTGACAAAACAACATTTTACCTTAATTTTCAGTTATCAGTTTCTTTTTCTCAAGGTTTAGTTCCGAAAATAAAATTCCTGTTATTTGAGTAGAATTTTAAGCCATATCAATGTTTTTTTTCTTCAAAATTTAGGAAATGTATTTGCATATCTTTAAAACTTTATAAATTGGGATTAAGCAAAGTTGTGAAGCTGAAAACAGTTTTGTTGTACTTTATCTAAGCAGAAGATCTATTTTGAAAGGTTTCAATTTTATAACACACAGATTTGATAGGTGGCGAACAAGAGATTTGATGAGAGATCTGATGAGTCTGTCAAAGGTATTCAGAAAAAATAGGTCGTGGCATTATTATTGCAACCGTTCAGCTCTGGAGGTAGAAAAAAGGGAGGAAGTCTTTCTTTTATTTGTGCCTCGATTTGATTTCATCTTCATTTCAGGTCCGTGTGTCACTGTTTTCCTGATTGAAAGATATTTCTTACTCAAGTGTCTTTTGCGGCCTGCTACTACGCCATTGATTTACTGATTTCCACCAGGAAAAAATGCAGGCGTTAAGAGGTGTCATTTTATCTGGGAGAAATTTTTTGTTGTAATTTTCTGTGTTTGTAAAATAAATGAGATAATTTTGTTTGATATTTATTGATGATTAAGCAAGAAGAAAGGGAATCTGAATCCGGAGAACCAGATATTATACTGTAGACCTAGGAAATTTAACAACGCTAGTGATGGAAATCCAATAAGGAAGTGGAAAATCCAGTAAGCAAGCTGAAACTCCAATAAGGATCACAAGATATAACACGTTGTTTTGTCAATAAATTAAAGATACAATTTGGGTATGGGAATTAAACATTTTTATTTCTAAGCTAAATGAAAATTCAAAAATGACCAGGGAATTCCAAAAGGGTCTCTAATATTCAATTTCAGCTGTTGAAATTTCAGTTATGTTTTTGAAAAGCAATACGAACAATTTTTGTTTAATCTCACACAAATTTTTTTTACAGTGTTGGGCTATTGGGCTAGCAGAACTTATAAAAGTGATGTTTAATGACTTCTTTGAAAGCTATTGCTCTTATATACGTTTTTTTTTAATTTTACATTCGTAAGTGCGATATAGCACTAAAAAAACTTATGGTGCCACTTCTGTGGCACCTAAAGTTTTAAAGCTCTGAAGTACAAAACAGGTATGATTGTAATAGTTATGTTCCAGAACCCTTAACTGGAGGTTCCCAGGAACCCCTGCAATACACTCCCCACCCAGCCCCCTTAGTAAGTTTCATAAACAGTCTGCTCATCAGTAAGCTACTGAAACATTAGCAGGTTACTACACCGTCGTAGATAGATGTTTAATGGCTCAATAAAAAGTTATTGCATATACTTACTAGTTTTTAAAAATTCTACATTCTATTAGATTTCACAGATTTTAATGTTACCTAGTTTCTGAGGAGAACTTGCAATGAACTCTTTGTCATGGTTGAAGCATTAGCTGCAACATAGCAAAGAGCAAACCATAACGCATAGTAGCTAAAAGTTAAAAAAGTTAAAACGGTCATATTTTCTTCTTTATTCCAGGCCTAGCGGGTTACTAGAACATCATAGAGTATGCTTAAGAGCTCATTCAAAAACTATTTCTCATATGTACGGGGTTTATATAAATTCCGCCATCTGCAAGTGCCATGTGGCACGAAAACAGGCACTTTTTATGCCGTTTCTCGAGGGGTAGGGCTAGCGGGTTACCATAATATCTTAGATAGATTCTTGATAGCTTATATGAGAAACGTTGCACATATTTATATTCTTCCTATAAATTCCACCATATGCAAGTTTCAAATAGCACTAAAAACAGCAATTTTTGTGCCACGTCTCAAGTGGAAAAGCTAGGGCGAGTGGGCTACTAGAACGTTTTAAAGTGATGTTTACTTTTTTGGTGCCACTTCTTAAGTGGAAAATCTTGGAAGCATAAAACGGTATCATTGTAATAAGTATGGGCCAAAACCGTAACCGGAGGTTTGCAAGAACACCTCCTGCAACTTCCTCCTCCAGTCCCCCTTAATAAGCTAAACAAGTTAAGTCCTACAAATATCAACATATCAAATAACATTATTAGAGGCGTGGTTCTGTCGGTAGAGTACTGAACATCCGATAATATTATCAAGCATTCGAATTAAGCTTATATTTTTTTTTCAACCAGAGTTTGTCCCTTTTTATGCTTAATTTTCTGATAATCCACTATTTCTGTAAGCGTGATGCACTCATTTGATAAGGCATATCCCGGGAAGGCAGACTTTAAACCTATTACTCATATCTACGTGCTTTTTATCAATTTTACCATCCAAAAGTGCCATATAGCACTAGAAACGGCACTTTTGGTACCACTTCTTAGGTGGAAGAATTTGAAAGCGCGAAACTGTACCATTGCAATAATTATGATCCAAAGCCCTTAACTGGAGGTTTGTAAGATCCCCTCACATATACTCCCCCTCTAGACACTCTAGTAGTAATGGTTCAATCTATTCAACGGGGTTGGTACCCATATAGCTATAACGATTACAACGGGGGTGGTACCCATATAGCTATAACGACTACAAGCGCGCAGTCGCACCATATATCTAAAATTCTTTCAAGCGCACAGTACACCCGCCAATACAAGCAGACAGTGTAATGACCGGATTCAACCACCATGGAAAATTCGTGCTGTTGTTTCTGTTCAAAGTGCGTGATGTTTTCATGGTAGTGATTCGTTTCCTTTGTATGAAATTGTGAAATTCTTTCTGTAATTTAATTTTTTAGGCGTGGTTGACTTTTGTTTAACCTTGAACACGGATATAAAAACTCCGACAATGAATTATTTTATCAGTTCAGAATTGGCATTTGAAATATAATGATGCATTCAAATAAAAGGAATATTGACGAAAGTTACACGCAAGAAGTAAGTTATTCTTTTATATTCATAGTGGGTAAAGAAATTAATTCTACTAAAATTTATACAGATCCTATTATAGTTGACAGATTGTTAAATATTTTTTGAACCTGGATCTCCAGAGGTCGGTAAAGAGCAATATCAAAACATAAAAAAAAGTATGTAAACGCTGCATTTAAATGGTTTGCGAGCTTAGCACATGAGGTAAATCATACCTATTTTTTATTCCGGCCCAAAGTTCCCCACAATCGTTCCCCACCGGCCCAAAGTGCCACAGTCGTCCACCCCCTCCCTCCAACCCCCTCCCTCCACCCCCTCCCTCCACCCCCCCCCCCCCGCCCCCAACATTTTTTTTACTTTATTTTATCCTTTTCTATACATCTCTTAGAATATCATGAAACACTTAAAACACAAAAAATTCATATTTAATATTTTCCAACTTCAAAATGGGAATGATATAGATATGTGTGTCGCAACTTTGACTATTAGAAAAATAATGTTTGTAGTGACCAATTTTTTTTTTAACTTTTTTTTAACTTTTTTTTAACTTTTTTAAACTTTTTTTTACATCTCTTAGAATGTCATGAAACAAACTTAAAACATAAGAAATTTACATTTAATATTTTCCAACTTCAAAATGGATATGTGTGTTGCGACTTTTACTATTAGAAATATAATGTTTGTAGTAACCAATATTTTTTTTTTTTTTACTTTTTTTTACATCTCTTAGAATGTCATGAAACACACTTAAAACACAAAAATTCATATTTAATATTTTACAATTTCAAAATGGGAATGATATAGATATGTGTGTCGCAACTTTTACTATTAGAAAAATAATGTTTATAGTGACCAATTTTTTTTTCTTTTTTTTGATCTTTTTTTTTAACTTTTTTTAACTTTTTTTACATCTCTTAGAATGTCATGAAACACTTAAAACATAAGAAATTCACATTTAATATTTTCAAACTTCAAAATGCAAATGATATAAATATGTGTGTTGCGACTTTTACTATTAGAAAAATAATGTTTGTAGTAACCATTTTTTTTTCTGACAGTTTTTTTAACTTTTTTTTCTGAGTTTTTTTTTAACTTTTTTAAACTTTTTTTACATCTCTAAATCATATCAGAAAAATAGAATGACACTTTGAATTTAAATTAAAAAAAAACTTATTCTTGTGCATACTATTGATGAGGACTGAGGGTTCTCTTTCAAGTTTTTTTTCATGAAAAACAAATTTTTGTTTAGGATTTTCCAGAGCTCCGCCTACCCATTAAGAAGATAAGAAGGGGTGAAGCGACTACAGTGGTCAGTTCAAACAGACCGACGGTTATACACCATGGTCGTAGGTCGAATCCATTAATACCATCAACTAAGAAAGTATGTTCGCATGATAGTGTTACTATAGCATTGAATGCTGACAAGGAAAAGTATTTAAACTATGAAATAAGTACAAGTGGTAGCACCATCGGAAACGTATGCGTGCATTGTCATGACAGTAAGGAATTGAATTTCTTTGGAGTACCAAAAAAATTCAACTCTTATGATGGTGGATATGCGAGATTGAGATCTCCGGAGATGATTGCACTCAAAGAGAATGCCAACATAAAAATAATAGTTAATGAAGAAGGGCATCTTCTTGCTAGTGCTTGAGGTAACATGTTACCCAGTGTTAAACCATATCGTCAGCTTTCGGGGATTAGCATCCAAATGAAAGCAAAGACGAAAAGAAAGGCCTACTCTTCTGCCAATATCATAAACCATATCTTGTCTACGTGCCGGAACTGTTACCTGTGTAAAAATAGTGTGATAATAGACAGTGAAGTTGCCAGAAAAATAAAAAAGGTATTGGCAGGAAATATCACTAAGGAATATAAAGATGAATCAATGAAAAACAAAGTACCTGCAAACGTTACTGCCATTGATCAAACAGTGAATGAACCAAATAATACTAAGGACGAAAAGCATATTGAGCCTGTCGATGATACACCTGTAAAAATTGTGTATGACTCAAAATGGAATAATGATTATTTTACTGATTACGAACTAAGAGAAGACAATAGCTATAGTATCAAAAGAGAACATGGTGAACCATTTTATTGAACAGATTCAAAATGAACAAAGTTGTTCATTGATATTAATAATGTATAATAACATATTTTTTTATTAATATTCTACATGACATTATTCCATTAAAAATATGTTATGCATTACATTGTTATGTGTTCATGATTTTTAGTGAATGTTAGCATTCCAAACGCTTAGAATGTCTGGCGTGAAAATAGATGTGTTGGAAAAGGAACGATTACGCACCATAAGTTAGAAATAATGGTTAATGTATATATCATTTAAACACAGTAACGGACAGGTTTTCTCCTAAAGTATCGTGACTAATATATGGAATAGTATTAACGGACTCTAATTATCAGAGTGAATAAATTCTTTATCAATGTCTTTTGACAGATACGTTTGATAATACTGGCAAAATCAAAGTATCAAATTGAATAAATTCTTTAATAAAATTCATTATCGATATCATTTGTCGGGTACGTCAGATAACATTGACAAAATCTATCTATTAGAATGAATAAATTCTTTATCATCAGCCGGTGTCGGATATGTCATTTTGAAAAAATTGTAAGTAAGAAACAAACTCTTTCTTGAATTTACCTCTTGGATACACAGTACAGAAACTATAAAAAAAATAATTAGGCATTGAGATAGGCAAACATCCGCCCAGACACATAATCAGAGGAAGTGAGAGAGACAAAACACGTATAAATGTAAGGATTCAAGCATACAAACCGACAGAGACAGGTACTGAGATAAGCAAACACCCGCCCACACATAAGCAGAGGAAGTGAAAGAGACAAAAACACATAAATATATAGATTCTGACATACAAATCGACAAAACAGTCACTGAGATAAGCAAACATCCGCCCAGACACATAGGCAAGGAGAGTGAGAGAGACAAAAACACATGCAAATATATTGATTCAGACATACAAACCGACAGAGACAGGCATTGAGATAGGCAAACATCTACCAAGGCACATAAAAAGAGGAAGTGAGGGAGACAAAAACACATATAAATGTAAGGATTCTGACACACAAATCAACAAAGACAGGCATTGAGATAGGCAAACACCTGCCCAGACAAATAAGCAGAGGAGATGAGAGAGACAAAAACACAAAAAAATATATGAATTGAGACATATAAACTGACAGAGCAGGATATGGAGATAGGCAAACACCCACCCAGACGCATAAGTAGAGGAAGTTAGAGAAACAAAAAAACATATACATGAAAGGATTCTGAAATACAAAGCAACAATCAAAGGCAACGAAACAGGCAAACATCCGCCCAGACACATAGGCAAGGAGAGTGAGAGAGACAAAAACGCATATAAATATATGGATTCAGGCATACAAACCGACAGAGACAGGCACTGAGATAAGCAAACACCCACCCAGACACATAAGCAGAGGAAGTGAGGGAGACAAAAATACATATAAATGTATGGATTCTGACATACAAAACAACAATCACAGGCATTGAGATAGACAAACATCCACCCAGACACATAGGCAAAGAGAGCGAGAGTGACAAAAACACATATAAATATATAGATTCAGACATACAAAGGAACAATCACAGGCCTTGAGATAGGCAAACACCCGCCCAGACACATAAGTAGAGAAAGTGAAAGAGACAAAAACACATATAAATATATAGATTCTGACATACACATCGACAAAGACAGTCACTGCGATAAGCAAACATCTGATCAGACACATAAGCCAGGAGAGTAAGAGAGACAAAAACACATGCAAATATATAGATTCAGGCATGCAAACCGACAGAGCCAGGCATTGAGATAGGCAAACACCCGCCCAGACACATAAGCAGAGGAAGTGAGGGAGACAAAAAACACATATAGATATATGGATTCTGACATACAAACCGACAAAAACAGGCATTGAGATAGGCAAACATCCGCCCAGACACATAAGCAGAGGAAGTGAGAGAGACAAAAAAACATATTAATATATAGATTCTGACATACAAATTGACAAAGACAGGCATTGAGATAAGCAAACATCTGCTCAGACACATAGGCAAGGAGAGTGAGAGAGACAGAAACATATGCAAATATATTGATTATGACATAGTAACAGTAAAATACATGAATTGAGAAATGCAATAAGTCGCCCAGATACATAGGTAGATGAAGTAGAAGAAACAAAAACACATTTAAATGTAAGGATTCTGTCACAAAAGCCAACAAAGACATGTAGTGAGATAGGCAAACACCAGCCAAGATAAATAACCAGTGGAAGTGAGGAAGACAAAAACACACATAAATATATGTATTCAGGCATACAAACCGACAGAGACAGATACTGAGATGAGCAAACAACCACCAAGACACATAAGCAGAGGAAGTGAGTGTTACAAAAACACATATAAATTTAAGGATTTTGACATACAAAGCAGCAATCAAAGGCATCGCAACAGGCTAACATCCACCCCGACACATAGGCAAGGAGAGTGAGAGAGACAAAAACACATATAAATATATGGATTCAGGCATACGAACTGACAGAGACAGGCACTGAGATAAGCAAACACCCGCCCAGACACATAAGCAGAGGAAGTGAGAGAGACAAAAACACATATAAATGTAAGGATTCTGACATACAAAGCAACAACCACCATCATTGAGATAAGCAAACATCTTCCCAGACACATAGGCAAGGAAAGCGAGAGTGACAAAACACATATAAATATATGGATTCTGACATACAAAGGAACAATCACAGGCATTGATATAGGCAAACATCCTCCCTGACACATAGGCAAGGAGAGTGAGAGAGACAAAAACACATGTAAATATATGGATTCAGGCATACAACCTGACAGAGACAGGCACTGAGATAAGCAAACACCCGCCCAGACACATAGGCAAGGAGATTGAGAGAGACAAAAACACATATAAATGTAAGGATTCTGACATACAATGCAACAATCACCATCATTGAGATAGACAAACATCCTCCCAGACACATAGGCAAGGAGAGCGAGAGTGACAAAAACACATATAAATTTATAGATTCTGACATAAATAGCAACAATCACAGGCATTGAAATACGCAAACATCCGCCCAGACAAATAAGCAGAAAAAGTAAGAGAGACCAAAACATATATAAATATATAGATTCTGACATGCAAAGCAACAAAGACAGGCATTGAGATAGGCAAACATCCGCCCAGACACATAGGCAGGGAGAGTGAGAGAGAAAAAAACACATTCAAATATATTGATTCAGTCATACAAACCGACAAAAACGGGCATTGAGATAGGCAAACATCCGCCCAGACACATAAGCAGAGGAAGTGAGAGAGACAAAAAACACTTATAAATATATGGATTCTGACATACAAACCGACATTGAGATAGGCAAACATCCGCCCAATCACATAAGCAGAGGAAGTGTGAGAGATAAAAACACCTATAAATATATAGATTCTGACATACAAACCAACAAAGACAGGCATTGAGATAGGCAAACACCCGCCCAGACAAATAAGCAGAGGAAGTGAGGGAGACAAAAACACATATAAATATATGGATTCAGGCATACAAACCGACAGAGACAGGCACTGAGATAAGCAAGTACCCACCCAGATACATAAGCAGAGGAAGTCTGAGAGACAAAAAACATATTAATGTAAGTATTCTGACATACAAAGCGACAATCAGAGGCATCGATATAGGCAAACATCCACCAAGACACATAATTAGAGGAAGGAAGTGAGGCAAAAACACTAACCAATAAATGGATTCTCGCATACTAACCAAGAAAGAAAGCGACTGAGATAGGCAATAAACCGCCAGGACACATAGGCCCGGAGAGTCAGAGAGATGAAAACCCATGGAAATATATAGATTCAGATATACAAAGCAATGGCAGGCTTAGAGATAGGCAAACACCCGTCCAGACACATAAGCGGAGGAATTGAGAGATAGAGACAAAAAAAAAGACATATAAATAACTGGATTCTGACATAAAAACCAAAAATGGCAGGTATTAATATAGACAAACTCTCGCTCTGACGCACAGGCATAATGAGAGAGATATCCAAACGGTTCGGTTGGTCTAGGTTCACTTAAAGTGGCGCGCCACTCTAAAAAGTTAAAAAAAAGTAAAAAAAAATTGGTCACTACAAACATTATTTTTCAAATAGTAAAAGTTGCGACACACATATCTATATCGTTCCAATTTTGAAGTTGGAAAATATTAAATATGAATTTTGTGTGTTTTAAGTGTGTTTCATGACATTCTAAGAGATGTATAAAAAAGTTAAAAAAAGTTAAAAAAAATATTGGGGGGTGGGTTGGAGGGAGTGGGTTGGAGGGTGGGGGTTGGACGATTTTGGCACTTTGGGCTGATGGGGAACGATTGTGGGGAACTTTGGGCCGGAATAAAAAATAGGTATGATTTACCTCATGTGTTAGGCTCGCAAGCCATTTAAATGCAGTGTTTACATACTTTTTTTCATGTTTTGATATTGCTCTTTACCGACCTCTGGAGATCCAGGTTCAAAAAATATTTAACAATCTGTTAACTATAATAGGGTCTGTATAAAATTTAGTAGAATTAATTTCTTTACCCACTATGAATATAAAAGAATAACTTACTTCTTGTGTGTAGCTTTCGTCAATATTCCTTTGATTTGAATGCATCATTATATTTCAAATGCCAATTCTGAACTGATAAAATAACTTTATTGTCGGAGTTTTTATATCCGTGTTCAAGGTTAAACATAAGTCAACCACACCTAACAAATTAAATTACAGAAAGAATTTCACAATTTCATACAAAGGAAACGAATCACAACCATTAAAAAATCACGTGCTTTGAACAGAAACAACAGGACGAATTTTTCATGGTGGTTGAATCCGGTCATTGAACTGTCTGCTTGTATTGGCGGGTGTACTGTGCGCTTGAAAGAATTTTAAATATATGGTGGGACTGTGCGCTTGTAGTCGTTATAGCTATATGGGTACCACCCCCGTTGTAATCGTTATAGCTATATGGGTACCACCCCGTTGAATAGATTGAACCATTACTACTCACTCTTAGTAAGTTTCATAAATCAACTGGTCATATTAAAAGTAAAAGGTTATTCTTAAAACAAATTAACTAAAACTAAAAACTTTTCAACTTAACATCTACCAAAAATTAAACTTGATTGATCAACAGTTTTGAATTGAACCTTGAAACTTCATTCTGTGATGAAGCCTATTTGCTAGGTCAAACGGCGGTAATTGAGGGAAAGAGACGTCCTTGCCCCCTTTTTGCTCTTGCCTAGGTTTTGAAATCACCTTTTTTTTGGTCATTTCATTGGAAAAGGCACTTCTTTCATTTAAAAAATAGGGGAAACAACCGAAAGTGCACTTTGTGGGAATGTGCTATCAAGTCAAGTTTATAAAAAGCGATTAAGTATAAATAAATATAAGCTTTGAAATGATTTCTTAAACAGCTTTCTTTTGTTACAGTAGCCTTGTAGTTTCTGCTCGTCAGTAGGGGATTTATAAAGCCCTGTCTTCATTACGGCTTTTTCAGGCGAAGTCGGCCGAGTAAAAACAGCTTTCTGCTCATCAAAAAACAAAACATGTATTGTTTGGTGAAGTATGGATAATGAACTTTATGTTATAGACTGAAAGTTGAAAAACATGTATTGTTTGGTGAAGTATGGATAATGAACTTTATGTTATAGACTGAAAGTTTTTCTTAGCTGTCAAGGTTATTTGCAGTATTTTTTAGAGCTGTCTTATCTCCCCTAGATCGGTGACAGTAAGAAATTACATTAAAAATAAGTTTTCAACTGAAACTAAGAAGTGGCATTAAAACTTAAAACAAACTTTGCTTTATATAAATAAAACAGATAATGGTAGTGTTGTTTCTACACTAAATTTTAATAAAAAACGAACAAAGATTAATTTAAAAAGACAAAGTTTTTCCGAGGGAAGTAAAGAGAGAAGTTGAAACTTAAAACGGACAAAAATGACTACTTCACAGCTTATTTAATGTATATTAATCTAACTAGTACAAATAAACGCATTAATAATGTTTCCCTACTCTTTGATAATTTTAGAAAACTACTGATTTACTGAAAACATATAATAATATAGAGGTTTTGATAGAGTAAAAGCAAAACAATTAAGGACACTTTTTATAGAATAAAAATATTATCCTTCACTCTTAGGATCAATCCCTTTTAAGATAAAGCAACAATCCATTTTAGGATTGTCTTTATTTTTGAACGTTTAATTTGATATCACTTCTGCACAATGGCTCAGTTCAATGAGTGGCTCTCGTTTTGGTTCTTAAAAGAACATGTCATGATTGGTTTGTACACAAGTTCGAAGTAAGGCCGTCTTGATAGTATCAGGACTATAGACTAGATTTAGAATTTGCATCATAGCTTGAAATTCACTCCTGTATAGAGATATATAATCGGATTTCCAGAGTTCATATTATGTCTTATTTGATCTTCATTTCAAGTGATACTAAAGCATATTTCTTAGAAATTTAAGACTGTATATTACCCACTATTAGTATTATAGCTGATGAGAGCAAAATGCTGCTTGATAAATCAATCCAATATTTCTGTATGCTGTTCAATTACTTCGCGGTTATTAAAAATATTTAGTTTTACGCTTATGTTTTTAAGCTAATTTTAATAGTATACTGAAAGTTACTAATGTCACAAATGGTGTAAGACTATCAAAAGCTTTATAGATTCGTTTAGTGCTGTCAGGCTACACACTCACTTTTGACTCTTAAATCAATAATCCTGTTTTTTATACTTGACTTTTGTGTTTTCAGTAAAGCGCTACTTTTGTATAATCATAAAAGCATAGGGAAACACAATTAGTGCGTTTATTTGTACTAGTTATATTAATGTATGTTAAATAGGCTTTGAAGTAATAATTTTTGTCCGTTTTAAGTTTCAAGTTCGCTCTTTACTTCCCTCGGAAAAACTTTGTTTTTTTAAATTAATTTTTTCATAGTACGAAGGGTAGTGGTTTGAAAACTCGTGTTTTTTTTACATGGAAGATGCCTAATTTTTGTAGTTTTCTCTATTTCCGTCCTACAGGGGCTAGGATTTTTTTGTGTTACGTGTGTATGCAGAGGGAGATTGAGTACTTGGGCTTACTTCACTGTATCGTTACTCATGATTTTGAATATTCATGATTTGGTCATTGTGAAAACTTATTATAGGTTGTATGGCTTCCTGCTGTATTTTTAAACTTATGACAGGTCACTCACTTATCTGGAATTCCTTATATAATTGCATATATCAGGAGTGAAAGGAGGCAATAGTAAAGCACTGAATATTCATCCTATAATTGTTTTTACCTTACCTTACCCTAGCTAACGAAGATGGCGTTACTTGGGGCATGTTATCCGTATGGCGCAGGATAGACTTCCTAAAACTGTACTGGAATGGCAGTAGAATAGGTATTTTGAATTTGCCAAGGCCCCGGTACCAAACGGGTTGTTCTAGTAATTGCGGATCATCACACTCTTTGCCAAGAGATTAAACCAGTATTGTCTATAACTTAATTTACGTTGGTTAAACTTCCGATGGTTAAGAAAGCGTAACAGGTAATTAAAGTATGAGAAATGGGATGCTATAATTAGAATGATTTTAAGTTGAAACATTGTGACGTAAAAATAACTCAGTTATTTGCTTGCGTGTATAGGAATTCCCATGCTATTTGCTTGCTTGTATTTTGTGTTAAAATAAGTAGTTTTTATATCTTTTAACAGAGTTTTAAGGGGTTTGAGAGACTCAGTTGCCTAATTCAGTGTGATGTTAAACTACAGATGGTTAAGAAAGCGTAACAGGTAATTAAAGTATGAGAAATGGGATGCTATAATTAGAATGATTTTAAGTTGAAACATTGTGACGTAAAAATAACTCATTTATTTGCTTGCGTGTATAGGAATTCCCATGTTATTTGCTTGCTTGTATTTTGTGTTAAAATAAGTAGTTTTTATATCTTTTAAAAGAGCTTTAAGGGGTTTGAGAGACTCAGTTGCCTAATTCCGTGTGATTTTTCTTTACTTGATGTTCATTAAATACTAATTTTTTGTTTTAAATAAGTAGTTTTTGTATCTTTTAAAAGAGCTTTAAGGGGTTTGAGAGACTCAGTTGCATAATTCCGTGTGAATTTTATGTACATTTTTTAAAAGAAATTCGTTTTTTGGTGTATAAATTATGATATTTTTTATATATGTAATGTGAAGTAAGGGGTTTGAGACGCATGTTCCGAAGGACATGTTGAAGTCCTTTTCTGTTTTATAAATAAAAACTAAATTTTTGTGTTATATAATTAGTTTTTGTGTATTATAATTTATATTTTAATTTTTATTTTGACTAAGTTTAATCATAAAGTGTGAGGTTTCTATAATATATGGAAGTTATAATATACTTATCTGATATTTTAACGTTGTTACTGTAACTATGAATAGAGCTTTTAGGTTATTGAGAGAGTCAGTCTCATAAGTCCATGGTATTTTCCTTGTCGGTGTGGTCATTAAAAATGAAATTTTTGTGTTAAATAAGTAGTTTGTGTAACTTTTAAAAGAGTGTTTTGGGGAGTGAGATACTCAGTTGCCGGAGTCCGTGTGATTTTTCTTTACTTTGTGTTAACTATATTAAAATTTTATTACATCTATAAAGGGATTGAGAGACTCACTTGCCTAATTCTGTGTGATTTTTATTTACTTGATGGTCATTAAAAAACGAAATTTTTATGTTAAATAAGTAGTTTTTGTATCTTTTAAAATAGATTTATGTGGATTGAGAGACTCAGTTGCCGGATTCCGTGTGATTTTTATTTAATTGATGGTCATTAAAAACGAAATTTTTGTGTTAAATAAGTAGTTTTTGTATCTTTTAAAATAGCTTTAATGGGTTTGAGAGACTCAGTTGCCTGATTCCGTGTGGTTTTTCGTTAATTTGTTGTCATTAAAAACTAAATTTTTGTGTTAAATAAGTAGTTTTTGTATATTTTAAAAGAGCTTTACGGGGATTGAGAGACTCAGTTGCCAGATTCCCTGTGGTTTTTCTTTACTTGGTGTTCATTAAAAACGAAATTTTTGTGTTAAATAAGTAGTTTTTGTATCTTTTAAAATAGCTTTACGGGGATTGAGAGACTCAGTTGCCTAATTCCGTGTGTTTTTTCTTTACTTGGTTGTCATGAAAAACGATATTTTTTAGATAAATCAGTATATAGTGTTTCTTTTAATAGAGCTTTCCGGTGATAGAGAGACTCACTTGCCTAAGTCTGAGTGATTTTATTGTCATTAACAACGAAATTTTTTTGTTAAATCAGTAGTTTTTGTATCTTTTAAAAGAGCTTTAAGGGGATTGAGAGACTCAGTTGCCGGAGTCCGTGTGGTTTTTCTTTACTTTATTGTCATTAAAATCGAAATTTTTGTGTTAAATAAGTAGTTTTTGTATCTTTTAAAAGAGCTTTACGGGGATTGAGAGACTCAGTTCCCTTATTCTGTGTGGTTTTACTTTACTTGGTTTTAAATAAATAATTTTTTTGGTTTTTTTTTTTGGAGTTGATTTTTATTTTAAATGAGCTTAACTGGTATTGAGAGACTCAGTTTACTGGTTCTGTGTGGTTTTTATTTACGTGATGATAATTAAAGAAGAAATTTTTTTTTTAAATACTTCGTTTTTTGTATATTTTAAAAGAGCGTTATTGGGGTTTTGAGAATCTGTTGCCTGATTACATGTGGTTTTTCTTTACTTTATTGTAATTAAAAACAAAATTTTTGTGTTAAATAAGTAGTTTTTTTATGTTTTAAAACAGCTTTACTGGGTTTGAGAGACTCAGTTGGCTGATTCCGTGGTTTTTTTTATTTAATTGTTGGTAATTAAAAAATAAATTTTTTGTGTTAAATAATTAGTTTTTGCATCTTTTAAAAGATCTTTACAGGGATTGAGAGACTCAGTTTTACCATGTCACAGTTACATTTTTCATGATTTTGAAAAGTTCATTTTGAATTTCTTTCGTTGAAATGAAAGAGTTTGAATATTTAAGTAGTTTTTGTTTGTGGTTTACATTGTCGCAGTTAAATTTTCTTGATTTTTCAATGTTCATTTTGAATTTCTTTCGATGAAATGCAAGAGTTTGAATATTTCAGTAGTGTTTGTTTGTGGTTTACCTTGTTACAATTACATTTTATTGATTTTTCAAAGTTCATATTGAATTTCTTTCAATGAAATGCAAGAGCTGGAATATTTCAGTAGTGTTTGGTTGTGGTTTACCGTGTTACAATTACATTTTCTTGATTTTTTCAAAGTTCATTTTGAATTTCTTTCGTTGAATTGCAAGATTTGGAATATTTCAGTAGTGGTTTGTTGTGGTTTACCTTGTCACAGTTACATTTTCTTGATTTTTAAAAGTTCATTTTGAATTTCTTTCGCTGAAATGCAAGAGTTGGAATAATTCAATAGTGTTTGATTGTGGTTTACCTTGTCACAGTTACATTTTCTTGATTTATCAAAATTCATTTTGAATTTCTATGATTGAAATGTAATAGTTGAAGTATTTCAGTAGGGTGTGTTTATGGTTTACCTTGACACAGTTAAATTTTCTTGATTTTTCAAAGTTCATTTTGAATTTCTTTCGTTGAAATGCAAGAGTTGGAATATTTCAGTAGTGTTTGGTTGTGGTTTACCTTGTCACAGTTACATTTTCTTGATTTTTCAAAGTTCATTTTGAATTTCTTTCGCTGAAATGCAAGAGTTGGAATATTTCAGTAGTGTTTGGTTGTGGTTTACCTTGTCACAGTTGCATTTTCTAGATTTTTCAATGTTCATTTTGAATTTCTTTATTTGAAATGCAAGAGTTGGAATATTTCAGTATTGTTTTGTTGTGGTTTACATTTTCAAAGTTAAATTTTCTTGATTTTTCACATTTCAATTTTTATTTCTTTATTTTAAATTAAATATTAGTAATATTTAATTATTTTTTGTTTTTGGTTTACATTTTAAAATTTATATTTTATTGATTTTTAAAAGTTCATTTTGAATTTCTTTCGATGAAAAGCAAGAGTTTGAATATTTAAGTATTGTCTGGTTATTTTTTACCTTTTCACAGTTACATCTTCTTGATTTTTACAATTTTCTTTTTTATTTTATTTCGTTTAATTGAAAGTTTTGGAATTTTTCAGTAGTGTTTGGTTGTGGTTTACCTTGTCACAGTTACATTTTATTGATTTTTCAAAGTTCATTTTGAATTTCATTTGTTGAAATGCAAGAGTTGGAATATTTCAGTAGTGTTTGGTTGTGTTTTAAATTGTAACAGTTAAATGTTCTTTATTTTTCAAAGTTTATTTTGAATTTCTTTCGTTGAAATGCAAGAGTTGGAATATTTCAGTAATGTTTGGTTGTGTGTTACCTTGTCACAATTACATTTTCTTGATTTTTCAAAGTTCATTTTTAATTTCTTTCGTTGAAATGCAAGAGTTGGAATATTTCAGTAGTGTTTGGTTGTGTTTTACCTAGTCACATTTACATTTTCTTGATTTTTCAAAGTTCATTTTTAATTTCTTTGTTTGAAATGCAAGAGTTGGTATATTTCAGTAGTGTTTGGTTGTGGTTTACCTTGTCACAGTTACATTTTCTTGATGTTACATTTTCTTGATTTTTCAAAGTTCATTTTGAATTTCTTTGGTTGAAATGGAAGAGTTGGTATTTTTCAGTAGTGTTTTGTTGTTTTTTAACTTGTCACATTTAAATTTTCTTTATTTTTTCAAATTTCATTTTGAATTTATTTCGCTGAAATTCAAGAGTTGTAATAGTTAAGTTGTGGTTGGTTGTGGTTTACCTTGTCACAGGTACATTTTCTTGATTTTTCAAAGCTCATTTTGAATTTCCATCGTTGAAATGCAAGAGTTGGAATATTTCAGTAGCGTTGGGTTGTGGTTTACCTTGTCACAGTAACATTTTCTTGATTTTTCAAAGTTCATTTTTAATTTATGCCGCTGAAATGCAAGAGTTGGAATATTTGAGTAGTGTTTGGTTGTGGTTTACCTTGTCACAGTTACATTTTCTTGATTTTTCAAAGTTCATTTTGAATTTCAGTAGTTTTTGTTTGTGGTTTACCATGTCACAGTTACATTTTCTTGATTTTTCAAAGTTCATTTTGAATTTCTTTAGATGAAATGCAAGAGTTTTAATATTTCAGTAGTGTTTGGTTGTGGTTTACCATGTCAGAGTTACATTTTCTTGATTTTTCAAAGTTCATTTTGAATTTCTTTCGCTGAAATGCAAGATTTGTAATACTTCAGTGTCACAGTTAAATTTTCTTGATTTTTCAAAGTTCAATTTTAATTACTTTCTTTTAAAATCATTATAGTGGCTTTTTGTGTTGCTATCTGGGGGTTTTTAACTTGTCACACTTACAGTGTCTTGATTTTTCCAATTTTAATCTGAATTTTCTTTCTCGAAAAGCATGTGTTAGAATATCTAAGTTGTGTCTGGTTGTGGTTTAAATAATCAAATTTAAATCATCTTGATTTGTAACAGTCCATTTGAATTGCTATCGTATATGAGCAAGATATGTACTTTTTCAGCATTGTTTGGTTGTTGTTTACCTTACCACTTGTAATTTTTATCTATTGATAAAAGTTCATCTCTTTGGGAGTTAATGTAAGATTAATTGTTGGAAATTTTAAGTAGTGTTTGGTTGTGGTTTACCATGTAACTCGGACATTTTCCTGATTTTTTCAAATCTTATTTTTATTTTCTTACATTGAAAAGCAAGAGTTGTAATATTTTAGAAGTGTTTGGTTATGGTTTACCTTGTCACTGTTACATTTTCTTGAATTTTCACAGTTCATTTTGAATTTATGTAGTTGAAATGCAAGAGTTGGAATATTTCAGTAGTGTTTGCTTGTGGTTGACCTAGTCTCAGTTCAAATTTATTGATTTTTAAAAGTTCTTTTTGAATTTCTTTAGTTGAAATGCAAGAGTTGGAATATGTCAGTAGTGTTTCGTTGTGGTTTACCTTGTCACAGTTACATTTTCTTGATTTTTCAAAGTTCATTTTGAATTTATATTGTCGAAAAGAAAGAGTTGGAATAGTTCAGTTGAGTCTTATTGATCAGTACCTTGTCAAAGTTACATTTTCTTGATTATTCATTGTTCAGATATAATGTTATTCTATGAATAGCAAGAGTTGTAATATTTAAGTAGTGTTTGGTTGTGGTTTACCCTGTCACAGTTACATTTTCTTGATTTTTAAAATTTAATTTTGAATAATTAAATAAAAGTGATTAAAAAAGTTTTTAAAATACATTCTATTTTCATGCCTTTCCTTGGCACCTTTCCAAACGAGTGGGATTCCCGCTGGTTCCTACACATTGCAAAAAGTGAGCAGTACGAAAACTCCACATTTTCAACCAGACTGGTTTTTTAGACAACACACCCACAGAGATGACACACACACATAGAAACGAGACACGCACAGACACGACACACAAACAGAGTCATAGTGAGAGAGATATCCAAAAAGTTGGGTTGACCTAGGTTCACTTAGAGTGGCGCGCCACTCTAAGTGAACCTAGGTCAACCCAACGTTTTGGATATCTCTCTCACTATGAATCTGTGTGTGTGTCGTGTACGGGCGGGTCTCGGGTCGATGTGTGTGTGTCCTCTCGGTGGGTGTGTTGTCTCAAAAACCAGTCTGGTTGAAAATGTGGAGTTTTCGTACTGCTCACTTTTTGCAATGTGTAGGAACCAGCGGGGAATCCCCACTCGTTTGGAAAGGTGCCAAGGAAAGGCATGCAAAGAGCATGTAGTTTAAAAACGTGTTTAATCACGTTTCTTGAATGATTCAAAATTAACTTTGAAAAATCAATAAAATTTAACTGTGACAGGGTAAACCACAAGCAAACACTACTGAAATAGTCAAACTTTTTCATTTCAACGAAATAAATTAAAAATCAACTTTGAAAAATCAAGAAAATTTAAATGAGACATGTTCAACCTGTACCAAACACTCCTTAAATATTAAAACTCTTACATTTCAACGAAATAAATTCAAAATGAAATTTGAAAAATCAATAAAATGTAACTGTGACAAGGTAAACCAAAACCAAACACTACTGAAATATTCAAACTCTTGCATTTCAAAGAAAGAAATTCGAAATTAAATTTTAATAATCATGTAAATTTAACTGTTTCAATGTATACCACAACCAACCACTACTTAAATATTCCAACTCTTGCATTTCAACGAAATAAATTCAAAATGATCTTTTAAAAATCAAGAATATTTAAATGTGACATGGTAGACCACAAACAAACGCTACTTAAATAGTACAACTCTTGAATTTCAATGAAAAAAATTCAAAATGAACTTTGAAAAATCAAGAAAATGTAACTTTGACAAGGTAAACCACAATGAAACACTACTGAAATATTCCAACTCTTGCATTTCAACGATAGAAATTCAAAATGAACTTTGAAAAATCAAGAAAATGTAACTGTGACAAGGTAAACAACGATCATACACCACTGAAATAGTCCAGCTCATGCTCTTAAATGAATGCACATCGATATGAACTTTGAACAATTAGTAAAATGCAACTTTAACAATGTAACCCACGGGCAAACACTACTGGCATAGACCAACTATTGCTTTTCAACGAACGCAATACAACATGAACATTGGAAAAGCAATAAAATTTAACTGGCAACAGTTAAAATACAACCAAAAGTTAGTGTCAGTTTTCAACAATTGATTTTAAGCAGAAAAAGATAAACATGATATGTGAAAAATAAATAGAATTAAGCTGAGAAAGGGCACACAACAAACAAAAACAGTAAAAATAATAAAACTCTAGCATTTCAACGAAATAAATAAAAAATTAAATTAGAAAAATCAATAAAATGTAAATTTTACACTGAAATAATCCAACTCTTGCATTTCATCGAAAGAAATTCAAAATGAACTTTTAAAAATCAAGAAAATGTAACTGTTACAAGGTAAACCACAACCAAACACTACTGAAATATTCCAACTCTTGCATTTCAGCTAAAGAAATTAAAAATTAACTTTGATAAATCAAGAAAATGTAACTGTGACATGGTAAACCACAAACAAACACTACAGAAATTAACAATGAACTGTGAAAAATCTAGACAATGTAAATGTGACCAGGTACACCACAACCAAACACTAATGAAATATTCAAACTCTTGCATTTCAGCGAAATAAATTCAAAATGAAATTTGAAAAATAAAGAAAATGTAACTGTGACAAGGTAAACCACAACCAAACGCTACTGAAATATTCAAAATCCTGCATTTCAACGAAAGAAATTCAAAATGAACTTTGAAAAATCAAGAAAATGTAAATGTGAAAAGGTCAACCACAACCAAACACTACTTAACTATTCAAACTCTTTCATTTAAGCGAAATAAATTCAAATTTAACTTTTAAAAAATCAAGAAAATGTAACTGTGACAAGGTAAACCATAACCAACCACTACTGAAATATTCCAACTCTTCAATTTCAACGAAAGAAATTCAAAATTAAATTTTAAAAATCAAAAAAATTTAAAATAAAGAAAATGTAACTGTGACAAGGTAAAACCCAACCAAACACTACTTAAATATTCCAACTCTTGAATTTCAAAGAAAGAAATTAAAAATGAACTTTGAAAAATCAATAAAATGTAACTGTGAAAATGTAAAACACAAACAAACAATACTGAAATATTCCAAATATTTGTTTTCAACGAAATAAATTCAAAATTAACTTTGAAAAATCAAGAAAATGTAACTGTGACAATGTAAAACACAACCAAACACTACTGAAATATTCCAACTCTTGCATTTCAACGAAAGAAATTCAAAATGAAATTTGAAAAATCAAGAAAATTTAACTGTGACAAGGTAAAACACAACCAAACACTACTTAAATATTCCAACTCTTTCATTTCAACGAAAGAAATTCAAAATGAACTTTGAAAAATCAAGAAAATGTAACTGTGACAAAGTAAATCATGACCAGACACTTCTGAAATATTACAAATCTTTCATTTCAACGAAACAAAATCAAAATTAACATTTAAAAAATCAAGAAAATGTAACTGTGAAAAGGTAAACCACAACCAAACACTACTGAAATATTCCAAATCTTTCATTTCAACGAAAGAAATTCAAAATGAACTTTGAAAAATCAAGAAAATATAACTGTGACAAGGTAAACCACAACCATACACTACTGAAATATTCCAACTCTTTCATTTAAATGAAAGAAATTCAAAATGATCTTTGTAAAAAAATTAAAAATAAAATGTTCAAAGGTAAAAAACAACAAAAAGAAAATTATAACTTCATACTATTTCATTTAAAAGATAGATCATAAAAATGAACTGTGAAAAATCAAGAAAATGTAACTGTGACAAGGTAAACCACAACCAAACACTAGTGAAATATTCCAACTCTTGCATTTCAACGAAAGAAATTCAAAATGAGCTTTGAAATATCATGAAAATGTAACTGTGACAAGGTAAACCATAACCAAACGCTACTGAAATTGACCAACTACTGATATTCAACGTTAGCAAGTCGAAAAGAGCAATGTAACATCTATAATTTTTAAAATTTACTCTTAAAAAATCGTCTAACAAATAATGTTAAATTAAAAATAAATCTAATATGTGATTGTACAACAAAATGTGCATAGGTTAAACATTAAATATACCCAGGTAAAATTTCAACCACAACCAAACACTAGTGAACTATTCCAACTCTTGCATTTCATCCACTTAAATTCAAAATGAAAATTTAAAAAACATGAGCAATTAACAGTTTCACTTTAATTAATAATCATACTATATTGGAATATTCTAACTATTGATATAAAATGTGTGATTTTCAAATGAAGCATAACAAGACGAGAGATAGTAACTGTTAATGGGGAAACCGTAACCGTAAGCTACCCATATATTCCGATTCATACTCTTCAACAAAGGACATTCAAAATCAACCTTAAAAAATCCAGACAATGAAATTATGACAAGGTAAACCACAAACAAACACTACTGAAATATTACAACTCTTGCATTTAATCGAAAGAAATTCAAAATGAACTTTGAAAAATCAAAGAAAATGTAAATGCGACAAGGTAAACCACAACCAAAAACTACTGAAATATTCCAACTCTTGCATTTCAACGAAAGAAATTCAAAATGAACTTTGCAAAATCATGAAAAATGTAACTGTGACATGTTAAAACTGAGTCTCTCAATCCATGTAAAGCTCTTTTAAAAGATAAAAAAACTACTTATTTAACACAAAAAATTTCTTTTTTATTGACCACCAAGTAAATAAAAAACCCCACGGAATCAGGCAACTGAGTCTCTCAAACCCCTTAAAGCTCTTTTAAAATATACAAAAACTACTTATTTAACACAAAAATTTTTTTTTTATTGAACAAAAATTAAATAAAAACCACATGGAATCAGTCAACTGAGTCTCTCAAACCCCATATAGCTCTTTTTAAAATATACAAAAAACTAATTATTTAACAAAAAAATTTCGTCTTTAATTACCATAAATTAAAGAAAAACCACACAGAATCAGGCAACTGAGTCTCTCAATACCAGTAAAGCTCTTTTAAAAGATAAAAAAACTACTTATATAACAAAAAAATTTAGTTTTTAATGACCACAAAGTAAAGTAAAACCACACTGAATCCGGAAACTGAGTCTCTCAATCCCCGTAAAGCTCTTTTAAAAGATACAAAAACTACTTATTTAACACAAAAATTTCGTTTTTAATGACCAGCAAGTAAAGAAAAACCAAACGGAATACGGCAACTGAGTCTCTCAATCCCCGTAAAGCTCTTTTAAAAGATACAAAAACTACTTATTTAACACAAAAATTTCGTTTTTAATGACCACCAAGTAAAGTAAAACCACACTGAATAAGGCAACTGAGTCTCTCAAACCCTGTATAGCTCTTTTAAAAGATACAAAAACTACTTATTTAACACAAAAATTTCGTTTTTAATGACCATCAAGTATAGAAAAACCATACGGATTAAGGCAACTGAGTCTCTCAATCCCCGTAAAGCTATTTTAAAAGATACAAAAACTACTTATTTAAAACAAAAATTTCGTTTTTAATGACCACCAAGTAAAGAAAAACCACATGGAATCCGGCAACTGAGTCTCTCAATCCCCCTAAAGCTCTTTTAAAAGATAAAAGACGTAGTTATTTACAATAATAATTTAGTTTTTAATGACCCGTAAGTAAAGACAACCCACATGGAATTAGGCATATGAGAATCTAAAACCTCGTTAAGCTCTATTAAAAGATACAAAAACTACTTAAATAAAAATAAAAATTAATTTTAATGACCAACAATAGAAGAAAAACCACACGGAATAAGGCAACTGAGTCTCTCAAACCCCTTAAAGCTATTTTAAAAGATACAAAAACTACTTATTTAACACAAAAATTTCGTTTTTAATGACCATCAAGTAAAGAAAAATCACACGGAATTAGGCAACTGAGTCTCTCAAACCCTGTAAAGCTCTTTTAAAAGATACAACAAATAACCACCATGTAAAGAAAAATCACATGGAATCCTGCAACTGAGTCTCTCAATCCCCGTAAAGGTCTTTTAAAAGATACAAAAACTACTTATTTAACATAAAAATTTCGTTTTTAATGACCATCAAGTAAATAAAAACAACACGGAATTAGGCAACTGTGTATCTCAATCCCCGTAAAGCTCTTTTAAAAGATACAAAAACTACTTATTTAACATAAAAATTTCGTTTTTAATGACCATCAAGTAAAGAAAAATCACACGGAATTAGGCAACTGAGTCTCTCAATCCCCGTAAAGCTCTTTTAAAAGATACAAAAACTACTTATTTAACAAAAAAAAATAGTTTTTAATGACCATCAAGTAAAGGAAAAACACACGGAATTAGGCAACTGAGTCTCTCAAACCCATTAAAGCTCTTTTAAAAGATACAAAAACTACTTATTTAAAAAAAATATTTCGTTTTTATTGACCATCAAGTATAGAAAAATCAAACGGAATTAGGCAACTGAGTCTCTCAATCCCCTTAAAGCTCTTTTAAAAGATACAAAAACTACTTATTTAAAACAAAAATTTAGTTTTTAATGACCATAAAGTAAAGAAAAATCACACTTAATTATGCAACTGAGTCTCTCAAACCCATTAAAGCTCTTTTAAAAGATACAAAAACTACTTATTTAACACAAAAATTTCGTTTTTAATGACCATCAAGTAAAGTAAAACCACACGGTCTTAGGCAACTGAGTCTCTCAACCCACTTAAAGCTCTTTTAAAAGATACAAAAACTACTTATTTAACACAAAAATTTCGTTTTTAATGACCATCAAGTAAAGAAAAAACACACGGAATTAGGCAACTGAGTCTCTCAAACCCCTTAAAGATATTTTAAAAGATAAAAAAAATACTTATTTAAAAAAAAAATTTAGTTTTTAATGACCATCAAGAAAAGAAAAATCACACGGAATTAGGCAACTGAGTCTCTCAAACCCCTTAAAGCTCTTTTAAAAGATATAAAAACTACTTATTTTAACACAAAATACAAGCAAGCAAATAACATGGGAATTCCTATACACGCAAGCAAATAATTGAGTTATTTTTACGTCACAATGTTTCAACTGAAAATCATTCTAATTATAGCATACAATTTCTCATACTTTAATTACCTGTTACGCTTTCTTAACCATAGGAATTTTAAAATCACACGGAATTAGTCAACTGAGTCTCTCATACCCATTAAATCTCTTTTAAAAGATATAAAAACTACTTATTTTAACACAAAATACAAGCAAGCAAATAACATGGGAATTCCTATACACGCAAGCAAATAACTGAGTTATTTTTACGTCACAATGTTTCAACTTAAATTCATTCTAATTATAGCATACCATTTCTCATACTTTAATTACCTGTTACGCTTTCTTAACCATCGGAAGTTTAACCAACGTAAATTAAGTTATAGACAATACTTGTTTAATCTCTTGGCAAAGAGTGCGATGACCCGTAACTACCAGAAAAACCTGTTTGTACGGGGGCCTTGGCAAATTCAATATACCTATTCTACTAATGGCAGCCGCAAGGATCCCGTAGAAGATGACGGCCGAAAAATACACTTCGTCGCACCTACCAGCGGGACCTCAAACACATCAATACGACGGTCCAGTCCCAGTGGGAAGATATATGGGCAGCATTACATATGAGGGATGATTTGCGGCTCTTCCTTGGATGCCCTGGTGGCACAGGAGGAACTAAGGTCTAAGGTAAGGTAATTGCTTATCGTGTTATTTTTCAGTTTTCAATGAGGAGGTGGCACATCAGCAATTTCACACTAAACTAAGAAGTTCCGGCGTGAGTTCAATTCCTCTTTCGTGTTTATCCCCCACAGAGTCACACAATTTATAGGATTCGTATTCTTCTGGAATTCATTGTCATTCCCTCCGTTGCTTCTCTTCTAATCGCAGATTCCGCTTACGATTCGTTGTGATCCTCACTGTTGGTTGTTTTCTAACCGCAGATTTCGTCGTTCGTTTTCGTTCTTCGTTACCTCAGATATTTTGCCATGCCTTTTGCTTTAGCAGTTTAGATTCATTCATAGGCTATATTATATAATTTCACATGACCTCATAGATACCAAAAAAACTTATTTTTCAGCTTCTAACCACAGACATCGCTAAGAAAAACTTTCGTTTGCCAATCAATGTGCTTCTCGCTGTCATTTGTTCTAACCCTTTTGTTTTAGCTCAAGTAATTCATCACTTTTTATAATTTGGCATGCGTCATAGAAAAAAAAAAACAACACGACCACCCCTGAGAAAATATGAAGAAAGCTGCTCTTTAAATGCATATTAATATGACGTCACTCTTAAGAAAAATGGTTGCGATTCGATTTTATTTTTGCTGTCTTTTGTGTTCTAACCGCAGATTCCTGTGTGTTACATTTTTGTTCATCATTACCTCAATCTTTTTTTACATGCCTTCTGCCTTAGCTGCTCGGATTTATTCTTCATGTTGTGAAATTTCACATGACATCATGGATACAAAAAAATTCCAGCTTTTCCCAGTATTTATATTTTGATTTAGTTACATTGTTATATAATGCTCTAACAAACAGATTTGTTCCATTGCATATACCCTCTGAAATATGCAAATTACGCATTTATACCATTATCTTGTTATTCTTTAGAGCAGTAACCTAGGTGCTGATCCGACGAGTGATTGCATAATATGCCTTACCATGGGGCAGTCACCTATGGATCCGACGAGTGATTGCGTAATATGCCTTACCACGGGTCAGTCACCTATTACTACGAACGGTACAT